>NC_060268.1:54523669-54535136 GCF_021613505.1 Equus quagga | reverse complement strand
TGGGGACCACTTAGACTCTTAGTAACTGTTTCCTCGCCTCACCAGCTTATCCCCACGTGACCTTAAGAATCCAGGAAGCAGCAGAGTGAGGCAGGAAGGTACCCCATCCTCTCTGGAAGGGTGAGGACCAGGGCGAAAAGTGGTGGTGTTTGCTGGACCTCGCTGCAGTAGCAGGCCAGGTGCTGTCGCTCTGCGCGCCAACCACGTTAATCCCCGGTTCCTCAGGTCCTCTCCACCCTGCGGTAATAATGGGACTTGAAACTCCCCTTGGCCACACTCCCTGAGGGTCCTCCCATGATGATAACGGTGGTTTGGGCGTGGCCTTCCCTGCCTTTGTGTCCGGGCAGGTGGCACAGAGTCTTCCCCTGTTAATAGCGGGAGCGGCTCTGGTGTAGTGGGCCTACTTGTATGTTGTTGTGGAGTTTGGGTCTTTTTCCTGATACTGAATTTCCTTTTTCTCCTTGGCCCTTTGTAGCAAGACACCAAGGGCGACTACCAGAAGGCGCTGCTGTACCTGTGTGGTGGGGATGACTGAAGCCTGTCCGGCTCGAGCATCCAGGAGTCAGGCTTCTGTGCTTCCTGCTAACAGTTCTAGAAAACAGCTTGCGACTAACAGCCCCCTTGTGCCCATCCCTGTGAGGATGATGTTAGCCTTGTGCCCCCATCCTTATTTTAGATGCCTACGCGTTACCCGGCTTTCCCGTCTAGTCTCTCCTTTTAGCCAAAGAAATGAACATTCCAAGGAGTTGGCAGTGAAATCTATGATGTGAAACACTTTGCCTCTTGTGTACTGTGTTGTAAACAGATGAATAAACTGAGTTTTTACTTTAGAAATGAGTACTTTGTGGACCTCGCTTTCAATTTAATGTTTAAAAATCAAACATGCTTAAGGGTTGTATCGTTCAGTTGGTAAGGCTGTCCCGTAGAGGAAGAAAGCTCTAGAACTGAGCTGTCTGATGTGCTAGTCACTATCCAGAGGTGGCTATTTACGTTTAAATTAATTTAAATGAAATAAAATGAAAAATTCAGTTCCTCAGTCACACTATCCACTTTTCAAATGCTCCATATCCACGTATGGTTAGCAGCTAGTGTGTCGGACAGTGCAGGCAGAGAACATGTCCATTAGACTAGAATGCTCTATTGCACAGCTCTGTGTGCCCAGGAGATGACAGTACCTGTGGGGGAAAAAAATCCCAGAATGACCCCTCCATCTGTTCATCTTTCTACAGGTAAATTAGGGGAAAACAAGCGTCAGTGGTGGCCTCAAACTGGGAAGAAGGGTGGGGGTGGAGTGGTGGACTCTGTTTAGCAAATATTGGAAGTATTTCTATATAAATAAATGCCATTCTGCCCCAACCTCGCGGGCTCACCTGTCAGGCTACAGCGTTCTTGTATAGGAGGTGTGACAACTGTGGACTGGGAGCATGGGAAAGAAAGGGATGGGTTTTGACGAGGGGTTTGAGAAAGACGACCCAGAGGAGAAGCAGCATTTGAGCCGCGCCCTAAAGTCTAGGGTGAAGTTTTTCAGCTGGGAGGAAGCTCTCCACACAGCTTCTGATCATGGATAATAAGTAATTCATACAACTGGTATACATTCCAGAAGGCACAAAGACTAGGTAAGAGAAAATTATGTCTCTGTCTCAGTCTCCCAAACAGCCAGCCGCTTTGCCTGGAGTCACCTGGTTTCTGGTCCGCCCTTCGTGGGCAGACTGCCTAATCAGCGTGGTATTGGCGTATTCATATGTCTCTCTGTTGACAGTGTACAGGTGCTGTTCATAGGCTGCTAGCCCAGGACACTGCGGACAGCTTGCTCACACGGGTGCCTCCCCTGAGCGATGTGTAGGGCTGCTGGTGGGGATGGTGGGGGTGTCAATGACTATCCCCAAACCTTTCTACTATATTTCCTCCTTGTCAGAGGATGCCCTGTCAACCTCTAATTCTTGACACCTGGCTGATGTAGGGCACGCTCAGGATTCCACAGGGACTTGGCAGGGAATGGAAATAAACGTGTGAAATGGGCTGGTTGTCTGGAGAAATGGAGAACACGTGCCCCACTTTAAGCATTCAAATTCCATTAAAACAACACCGTGGTGACCCAATGAAAGACATCTGTGGGCTGACTGACTGGTTATTTTGACCCTTTGGCACACTTGAGACAGAAGCGCTGATGGAGCGTGGCGCCCATAAAGTGCCGGTAAGGCTGTTGAGATGGTCTTTAAAAAGCAAGTTATGCAAAAGTCACGTGTGTTCTCAAAGGTATCCTTCTATGCATATTAGAATTGATGTCCGAATCCCAAAATAGACTTTTCCGTGTGCTTGGGGCAGAGTTTAAGGAACTGCATAGGAAATGGGACCTTTCTGTTTAACCCCGAACTACCGTGTTGGACTCGGAATTGACAGGGCCAGGCAGAGGCTGTCAGGAGCAATGTTTCAGAGCAGGAAGCATTAGACTTGGTCTCCACCGATGTGCAGTGTACCTCAGGCTGCACAGGGAACGTAGAGGCAGGAGAAAGCAGGGCCGCGCAGCCCCCGAGCGTGGGCAGGCTTCTGCTCCCTCCGAGCCCTGGGCAGCCAGGCCACTGGTCTGGCTGGTCTGGACCCTCCAGCAGGGGCGAGGGAAAATCCAGAAGACAGACTGGCACAGGAAAGGCACCCTCAGAACTGTTCCAAAAGCTGCCTGCTGTCTCCCCTGTATGGAGCAGTGGTTGGGCACTTGGGGTTTGCTCTCATATTCTTCCGGATTCCAGCCTGTCCTCCTCAGTGAAAGCTGTCCAAAATATTTCTTGAAGTAAAGAGAACCATCTGGAGATTTGAATATTCTCCCAATTTTGCTTTGTAAAGAGACAGAAAAGGGCACCAAGCAGGCTTTAACATTTTGTCGGCTGATAATAAGAACTTCGACCTTATTCTTTGAGGAGTTCAAGGCAATGCATGCAGTGTAGCCATGGAAACTTATTGAACTGTGATTGTGAACAAGAAGATGACTTTTTTCCCCTGATCTGTGTGGCCAGGCTGGGCAGAGCTGTCACATTCCACAACTCCAGATGGCACCCTTCACATGGTACTCTATGTGAATGATATCTCCCCTGGAGCTGTGCGGTGCACAACCTAATCGGCCACACATGACCTATGTGGTGACCTGCTCTATATGGTGACTCTAGGTGTGTGTGATGGCCTATTAAGCCTTTTGTCACAGGTTGGCTTCCAGATGAGAATTGGAAGACAAATTTTACTTGGAAACACATGGATAACCTCTCAAGGCCTCATCTTTTCCATGGACTCTTGATCTTTGGACCCGTTTTACTGGGCTACGCATAAACGGCTATGCATACGAGTCTTCCCAGTATGTGAATTTCCTATGATGTAAATTATTAGCAAAGATAGCTACAGCAGGGAAAACCAGGCTCACAAAGTGGCTACATTTAGCAGGAAAAATGATTTGAGGACAGAAATCTTTTAAATCAATTTTCAGTCTTTAAATGACTCCAATCTCCAGGCCTCTCCCCACGTTTTGACAAACGGTTTTGGCTTCTTATCCACATCAGTTTATTTGACCTCCTTTTTCCATCAACTACCAAAATGAAAACTCTGCTGCAAGAGAGAGAGGGAGCAATTTTAAACATCCCCTAGCAATGAGGCAGAACACGCTATAGCCATCAAGTTCTAGTTGTTCATTCTATTTATTGAAAAAAGCCTGTAGCCTGATTTCTTTTATGCGAATACATTTGAGCAAGCAAAGTTTATAGAGATGACTTATCTCATTACATTAGAAGAGTGATTTGCTATCTCAGCATCTATAAGCAATTTTAACAGACATTTCTGGATGAAGAAAAGCTTTTGTAAATATATGCGAAAGACACGATTTCATCAAGCATTAAATTGGAGGTGCCCTGGAAAAATATTACATTTGTGCATTCAATTAGCTTGATTGTGGCTGGATTTTGTCCACTGAAGGCAGCATTTCTGCAGAAAAACAGAAGCATTCCCTATGTCAGCAGGTTTCCTAAAACAGAAAAGCACACTTTCTTCTTTTGCAAGGTCCTCTTTTGCATTTGTGCTGTTCCCAGCTATGCGTTCCTAATCAGGCCGCTCAGTCTTGTTCTCCACAGTAGAGAGTAAGGGGAGAGTGAACCAGAAGCCACTTTATTTAGGCCTTATGGAAATCCAAACCCAGTGATTCCAACTTTAAATAGCCTGCACGTAGTCTAAAAGCTAGGCAAAGCTTGGGCAAAATTGGGACTGGTCAAGGATGGACTTAATTTCTCCAAACTTCCCTTCCTGGTCTCTGCAGGACCTCTCTCTTCTTTCAGGGTCTGCGGGATGCTGTTTCAATCTTGGCATGGCTGTCCTAATAGCTTTGTCCTAATAGCTATAATATAACATAATATAATGTAATAATATAATATAATTCCCTTTGTCCTAATAGCTATAAACTCATATATGACCAGGAAGATTTTTAAAGTCGAGAGTTGAACAGGCAATATAGGATCTCAGTAATTCACTTATTCATTCATTGACATTAATTTATTCAATAGACAGGCCTACTATGTGCTGGTGACTGAACTAAGCACTGGGGATTTGAAGAAGAACAAGGCAACGCTGACATGTAGAATGATAAAGGCT
Organism: Equus quagga; assembly: GCF_021613505.1. Taxonomy (NCBI): domain Eukaryota; kingdom Metazoa; phylum Chordata; class Mammalia; order Perissodactyla; family Equidae; genus Equus; species Equus quagga. The sequence goes on along the minus strand of NC_060268.1, from coordinate 54,530,513 downwards.
GTGATGGAGGAAGGCACAGGTGCATGGGGACCAGAGTAGCTGATGAAGCACCTGGAAGGTTTCTGGGGAAGGCAATCCTTAAACCTGGATTTTTGTGTGTGTGCATTTTTTTACGACTTCAAGAGTAATACACAATCATTGTAGAAAGTTGGAAGATACAGAAAAGTAGAAAGAGGAACACGTAAATCCCCCGGAACCCCAACTAGAAGCACTCACTGTTAACATTTTGGCAGGATGACCTGTTTGAGAATTAGCTCTTGTTTCCTTGGCAGTAAGCTCATCAGGATAGAATGAGAGGCAGTTTGTCAACCTCCCCCTCCTCAAGAGGGAGGGCTGGGCCTAAGGCAGTGAAGGTCAGGCTTCCCTTGCCACAGAAGAGGTAAGTGGCTTTTGAGTGTTCAAAGTCTAGTTCGAGAAGATGTTGGTCTGGAGTGTCTCAAAGGGAAAGGCTCTTGGTGGAAGGAAGAAGCAAGAAGCCTCTCCCCAGGACGGCTGGCTTTCCAGAGACTGAGCTGGGTGCTGCCCAGGAGACGAGGGATGGTACCCAGCCTCCACACAGTGCCTGGAGCATCCTGACCTCTGATGGGGGAGTCTGGGCATTTTCAGGCAATCTGAAACTGCCCACAACAGTGTTGGGTACCTCTGGGAATGTCTTAGTGACTGGGCGTGTTGCAGGGGGAATGGGGCCCTGCCCAATGTGAAAGTCTATTTTCCAATCTTGATCTGATTTGATACCACTTCTTCCCCCGGTCACCAGAACAGCCCACGTCCCACGATGAATTGCTGGAAGAGAATCTTTTTCTGTTTACCTTCTGACTTCTTTTCTTTTTGACATTTTATGATCTACAATATTTATCCCAGATAAATCAGAATAAGCATTCCAGACACTTCAGAGTTCCATCCTTTAGATCTAACTTTGTGCTTTGAAGAGCCTAGTTAGCTAAATTTTGCGTATCAGTAAGGAAAACAGGCTCCTATTAAAGTCATAAAACAAGAGAAGGAAAATGAAGGATGCACTCCTGATATTGTATTCCAAGTTTCTGGGAAAACAAAGAAATGACAGAAAATGATTTCAGAGCATAAGATGAAATAACAGAAGAGGTAGAATCAAAACATTTCATCTTTTCAGTGGGATAACTACCAGTTTTGTTTTAATATGAGGTTTCCATGTAGTTAATATCTGGCTTCCAATACTAACAGATACAGAATAAGATAAGGTATGTCAGCCTTGCTCCTAGCCTCTGTATCTTTGTTTCTCCCCTTGGCTGAGGCCTCCAAATCCCCGCATGGAAATTCAGGCCTGGCCTGGCCCTGGTTTCAGATCTATTCTGGCTCGACAGTGGAATAGTTAATGGGCTGTTCTCCCACTGCTCCTGGGACTGTGATGGCCTCCCTTCTGCTCTGGGAATGAGTGAGCTGTGCCTGGGTTCACGCTTTGCCCCCAGCATTGTGCCCTGCTCTGATAACCCTGGCCCTGTGGGGGCCCTGGTAACTGACCTCATCCCCCAGTTACCCAAGCCCTGTGCTGTCACGACTCTTCTCCCGATGCCCTGGAATCATTCCTGCTAATCCCAGTCCTCCTTTCCTGTTCCTTCCTGGATGAGCGTTCACATAACAGGGGCAGCCATTCTTGAAGGGTGAGCTCTGCTCAGCAGTTGGAATAGCCCCCCACTGTCTCTTTCCATTGTCACCAGTAACTATTTGCCTCTACTCAGAACATTTCCTATGGTCCCTTGCTTGCCTCACCTCACTATAAATAACCACCCAGGCACTGATGCATTCAGAGCTGATAACACAAGTTGTTTTTGGCACAAAGAATGTGCTACATGAGTTCAGAGACTGGATAACAACTTTTTCCTCTCTTCGCCCATCCACCTGCTGCTCTGCCAGAAACTCCCTCCTTGACATTAGTCTTTGCATGAAGACATTGTCCCCCTGTAAACACATCAGGTGGGTGGGGTGATTCCAGGTAATCATTTAGCATACTGGATTTATAGACATTTATCATTTCTTCAACAGAGAATGTGGCTCTTAAAGAGTAGGACGTGGGATGGGGAGGTTTTTTTCCTTTTACTATTTCTATTTTGCACTATAAACAACAACAACCAGTAATAGACTGCTTTTCTTCACACTCATATGGATTTTAGGAAATTATTCCCTTTTCCCCTAGAGATAAAACCTACTGACAGAAAAGAAATAATACCACATTGTGAAATCTGTAAATCCCAGAAGTCAACGCTTGAAGACAACCCCCAGGGGCAGGGAAGAAAACAAGTGTCACAAGAGACAAGACATCACATATGAGGACAGCAAGCTGGGAAATGACTGTTTCAATGCCACTGACCCAGATGACAAGTACCCTTCTACTCCTGGAACCCACTGCCACCACCTCAAAGGGTCTATGTTTTGAAGAACTCTTTTCAAAGGACACAAGAGTTGTGTTGAGGAGAGGTGCAATGACAATGGTTCAAGTATGAATAGGAATCATGCCAAAGTCCAAAGTCAGGGGAAGGAAACCCGGAAGTGTCAATATCCTGCTCCTTCAACCAACTGCCTCCATTGTACCCAAGAGGGAGTCTCAGAAACATCTGAGGGATCAAATCAGTATATATGTCATCTTCCTACAAACCCTGTAGGGTTTCTTTTTCCTGACTAGATGGTGATCAGCTTTGCCCTGAAGAACAGAGACAGATACAGAGACTGTAAAAGTTAAAAAAAAATCAGGTGGAAATTGTGCTTCCTTCAAAATAACGTGGCTCCATAACTCCCTTTTCTCCTGGTCTAGCAACTGCTTTCTCCCCCTGTTGCTGCAGGTACTTATTGCCTCATGCTGGAAATGAAAAGGAAAACCTGGAGGTGCAAGGACTGGGCAGTCCTGAGAGGACAGAGGGTCTGGAAGCAGAGGAGTCAGCACATACTGTGTTCTCCTAATGGCTTGGCCTTCCTTTGGTCTGAGAACCTATCTTTGAGATCAGTCTGAAGTTCATTTGCAAGCCTGGAAACCACTCTCTCTCCCACTGGGGCAGCATGACAGAGTGAGGTCTTCAGTACTGCACAGGTATGGAATGCCCATGAGTTTAAAAAGCAAAATCACAGTTGTTCGTGAGCCTGGGCTGGTTCCCCTATCCCAGTTTTAGCAGGATGTGCCTGCAGCCATGGAGCTCCTGGGATGCTGAGACCCTTGAGTCAGTAGGCACTGGTGCCAGCACGGAGGTAGGGAATGTGCAGTAGGAACCCTGCACACCAGGGCTCAGTGTCTGCAAATGGGCCATACAGAAAGAGCTGGCTGCCTCCTCTTGGCAGGAAGGGGCCTATTAGGTGGAGATGAAAGGTAGGATCTCAGGTTCATTCTTTGGAAGCTGCTGGCCCATGAGGTAAGCCATGAAGATGATGGGCAAAAGGGAGATCCCAGCCTCACAGTGGACCAGGACCTTGCCTCCCTTTTCCCTGACAGTCAGCGAAGTCTATTGCTTCTTGAACCTGGGAGCTAATGTCAGTGGCTGGCTGTCTTCCACGGGATCCATTTGCAGTGTAGGTGGGTCGTGCAGGCCTCAGGGGTGTGCCACGAGACATTCAGCAGGGCCGTGATGTGCAGAATGGCGAGGAAGTCGCACTTGCATGCCTGGGAGGCACTTCCAAGGTGGAGGAAAGGAAGGATTGCGAGTGGGCCGCCCTGACTGGAGCCGGCCTGTCCGTGATGGTGAGAACTGGTTTCCCACACCGGTGGCAGAGGGCTCCCTAGGTTTCAATCTTCTGTGAAATGGGTTGTACATCTGCTCAGCACTAGGGTTACTCCGAGCAAAAGGCTCAGATCCTGCCTGACGGAGGCAGACCCGGGGGCCGCCGAGCGGCAAGCTGAGCACAGGGCTCGCGCTCTCCCCGCGCACCCGCGGCCGCCGCCGTCCTCCCCTCGCAGCAGCCGCCACGGCGCCGCCTGCCGCCAACACGCCCGGAGGAGGGGACCCTGGGCGAGCTGCGCCCCCTCGAGGCAGCCAAGGCCAGGGAGGGCCGCAGCCCACAACCCGCCGCGTGCCTCCGCCTCCCGATGAGTACCTGCGGGGCTGGCGCGCGGCTGGCGATGTCCTGCCGCCGTCATGCACCAGCAAGCGCCCACGCCGGGGTGCCAGCGAGAGACGCGCAGGAGGACGACCCGCTGGGCTGGCCGCTCGCTACCCAAGAAGCGGCGATGGAGAGTTTTGAAGGGGGTGTGAGGGTGACTGGAATGTGCAGCCCAACTGGAAACTAAATATAAGGCATCCAACTGGAAGAGCCAGATATGATGGGTTATTAACGTACTTTTGGTGTATTTTATAATGGAACTCTGGCTTAGGTGTTTGAGGGCTCCCCCTCTGAGAGGAGTTCAGTCAATCAATCACTTCCCATCCTCCCCAAATAAAGAATACAGATTTGAGGGTGCCTGGTGGTCAGCTTGTGTCTGGATCCAGCTCTGCTGCTGTGAATCCCTGGTGAGAGGGCCAGGGACAGTTAGGATGACCGGCTTGTTACCGGTGCACTGGATTCTTATTGTCCCCCAGGATGGAAATCAAGAGAGACAACAAATGGGAGTAGAAAAGTAAAAGTTTATTAGCTTGTGCACAGGAGAGGCACAAGGGAGCCCATGGGGAAAGGAAAGGGGACGGTGACCGGCTGGTTAGGTAGTGGGATTGTGGGCCTTTACTAGGCAAAGGTTGGGGAGGCTACACGTCATGGCCTGTAGAGGTGGCTTGCGCTGTTGTTGGACATGCCACCACTTGTGTTGCATGTATCATTAGCATGCTAGCTGTCCACCCTTGGGTGGGATGTTTAGTATGGAAACTGGGCTAAGGTCACCTTCGGTGGACTCCTGGGTGCTAGGGCACATGCGTAATCCTAGGAGAGTCCAGAGGCTACAGAATGTGGATCTTGGTGGCCTCTATCTGATTCTCCTACCTTGCTGACTGTTAGGGGCTTTATGTTGTTACCCCAGGGACCTTGCGGAGGACCTTGTCTCGTGAGGCTGGTTCCTGTCTCAGGCTCACCCCAAACACAGATAGGTTTCCCTTGAACCCTATTGTGAGGCTGGGTGTTCACTTGGCTGAATTCTTTCCCTGGAGGTTCCCCAGTCAGTGTGCCCTAAGGGTCTGCTCCCCTGGGAATAATGGTATCTACCTTATAGGGTTGTTGTGAGGATTAAATGAGATAATTCAGGTAGCGTCCCTAGCATAGTCCTTGATATACTGGAAGCATTTAATGAATCAAATAAAAAATTTCAGATATAATCAGATAGATAATATATAAATAAGTAATATTGTACAATATTGTTAGAGAGCTGGCCCTCATGAACCTAAGAGAGACTTCCTGCTGGGTGGTGTTGGTGTAGTTCAGAGGTCCCGTGTGTCTTGTCCTCCTTCTATGGCCTGTTTCCATTGGGAATTTGGCCTCCTTGGTTCTCTTGGCTTTCTCTCTTGTCACATAGTTGGCCTGGGATGTGCCTCCCACCTCTTTCCTTCCGGTCTGTCAATGAATCACAAGCCCTGAATCTGCAGTCCATCAGGGAAACATAGAGAGTTTGGATCTCAGTGTGTGGTCTCTTTGAATTTGTTTTATAGCTAACATCATTCGTCTTCTTGGCTGTGAGACAGATTCCTTCCCCTCCCCCCTTTTTTAAAGTTTCCATCTACTTTGGACCACTTCAAGTTGGTGAATATGTATATGCTGATGATGGGTAGGAAATAATGTTTCATGATGGCTATTCCTTCCTATTCCTGAAAATCATTTAATTTGATGATTTAACACAGATACTGGTCCTTTAGGGAGAGGAGTTAAGGGCTCACTTCCTGGAACCATGTGACAATGACTGCAATTCAATGATGGTAGTAAAAACTGTAGAAAATATCAAGCTGCCTAAATTCAGTAGGGTTTTGGTTCCACAAGATCAGGAAACATGGAAAAAGCCAGGAAGCCCACAGTGCATGGTTTCTATTCCGTATGGATTTACTAAACCAACATGATGAGTCTTACTTCTAGGCAGTGTGTCTCACACTTGTTCCTGTGGCCGAATTCCTGTGAGTCACTTCTGGGGACATCACAGAAAAATGATCCATTGTACATTTATTATATAAACCATGAGCAGTTTTCTTGATGGAAAATTTATAATCATATGTGTACAGGTTCCATGCCTCAACAATTTATGGAGAAAATATTTCTGGGAAATATCATATACAGTGATGGTCCTTCTTGCGCCTGTCCTCACCTCCTTTCCTGGAGGCTGGCCCTTGCTGAGGCTGGGTAGTAGAAGGAGGCCTTTTACAAAGAGACTCCCCTATTAGCTTAATAACATATAAGGAGGTTTGCTCCTGGGAGTTAACCTTTTCTGGGCTTTTTTTTTAATTTGGTGAGCAAGATTGGCCCTGAGCTAACATCTGTTGTCAATCTTCCTCGTTTTTTTTCTCCCCAAAGCCCCAGTACATAGTTGCATATCCTAGTTGTATGTCATTCTAGTTCTCCTATGTGGGATGCTGCCACAGCATGGCTTGATAAGTGGTGTGTAGGTTCCCACCCAGGATCCAAATCCGTGAACCCTGGGCTGCCAAAGCAGAGCGCAGAAACTTAACTGCTTGGCCACAGGCTGGCCCCTGGGCATAGGCTTTGATTGTCGTTTATTATCCACTTTCTCTTCCACTCTCAGGACTTGGAGGTAGAGCAGAGAATGCCTGCTCCGTGTGAATCAAAGGAAGGTATCAAGGGATTTTGGGAAGAGGAGAGGAAGTGAAGAAGCAAAAATAAAAGCAGAGTGAAAGAAGGCACAAGGCAGGGTGGAGAGAATTGAGGGAGGACACCTTTTTCAGGCTGCAGCCACAGAGCC
>NC_060268.1:54485856-54523269 GCF_021613505.1 Equus quagga | reverse complement strand
GCCCCCCGGTACATAGTTGTGTATTTTTAGTTGTGGGTCCTTCTAGTTGTGGCATGTGGGATGCCACCTCAGCATGGCTTGATGAGCGGTGCCATGTCTGCGCCCAGGATTCCAACCAGTGAAACCCTGGGCCGCCAAAGCAGAGTGTGCGAACTTAACCACTAGGCCACGGGGCCGGCCCCCATGAGGTTTTCTATTTACTACCAGGACATTTGTTTTGTCAGTCCATCCACCCTAGCTAGCTAATAAGGGCAGGAATTTCTTGAGCTTACTCAGCGCCAGGCTCTGTGTTAAGTGTTTGACATAGATTATGACTAATTCCTACAGCATGCCTAGGAAATAGGTATCATGAGCGTGTTGGACTAAGGAGAGAACTGAGCCTCAGTGAGGTTAAGCCATTCTCCCAAAGTCCAAAGCTAGTAAGAGGTGGAACTCACATTTCTGACTCCAACACTGTTGTTGGTCATCAGCTCACTCAACTGCCTCTGCATCAGAACTTTAATAAAAGTGGAAGTAAAATTTGTTAATTTGTGTGCATATGAACTAGGAAAAGGCTATCAACATTTTTTACACCAAACTTTTAATTTTAGAATAACTTTAGATCTACAAAATTATTATGAAGGTAGTACAGAGAGTCCCTGTATTCCCCACATCCAGTTTCTCCTTGTTTAAACGTCTTAAAATGTATGACATCTTTGTCACAATGGACAAACCAACATTGAGACATTATTATTAACGCAAGTCCTTGATTTCTTCAGATTTAGTAGTCATGTCCCCTCAGGGTCTTAGCTGTTGCAGTTCCTGACTTTGCTTGTTTTTGGTGACCTTGACAATTTTGAGGATTACTGGACAGATATTTTGTAGAATGTCCCTCAGGTGGAATTTGTCTGAGGTTTTCCTCATGATTATATTGAGGTAACATATTTTTGGAGGAAGACTACTGAGGTCAAGTGCCATTTTCATCATCTTCTATCAAGTGTCATCCTATCAGCATGACTTATCACTGTTGACTTCAGGTTGATCACCTGGCTGAGGCAGTGCTTGTCAGGTTTCTCCCCTGTCAAGTTACTCTTTCCACATTTCCATGCTCTTCTCTGTGGAAGGAAGTCACTGTGCACAGCCCACACTTAAGGAGTCAGGAATTATGCGCCACCTCCCTGAGGATGGAATATCTCGACAAGTTACTTGGAATTCTGCACAGTGGATTTGTCTCCTTTCCCTCTTTATTTATTTATTCAGTCATTAATTTATGTCAGTATGGACTCATGAATATTTATTTCATACTTTGGGTTATAATCCCATACTACTTTATTTTCTTGCACAAATTTTCTGGCTTTGGCCACTGGGAGCTCTTTCAGTCGGCTCCTTTGTCCCTTTGACACATCAGTGTAGATTTTTTTTGAGCACTTCCTTACTTTCTGGCACTATGAGATGCTCCAAACTCATCTTATGTACTTCCTGCCCCAGTCCTTGAATCTGCCACTTCTCCAACTAGCCCTGGCTCCTGTCATTGGAGAATGAGATTAGAAACCAAGATCTAGGCATTAGGTGTGCTCATTGCCACTGGGATGTCATTGCTTCTGGCCCTCTCAGCTGAAAGAACAAGGAAATATATGTGTGTATATTAACCTGTGTATACACACATATCTATAAATTTTTCTATAGGTAATAACCATCCATATCTATATTAAGCTAAACATGAGTTTATCGTGATATCTCCAACTCTAATCCATTACTCCATGGCTCATTTAGTCTCCTCCTCTTGTTTGTCTGCAAATTCCCACTCCAGCAGTGAGAAACCTGGCTCCTGCCACCTGCCATCCATTTACTTAATTATTCACTTCCAGTATATACGTATAGCAATATCAGAATTGTTAACCCATATCTCCAAGGAAAACAACTTTCTCGACTAGAGTACAGTGCTATGTGCAATTCCTTTTTCCTTTGGTGTTACAGAGTCTACTCATTTCCAAACTTCCTTAGATCAGCACCATTTTTGCCCACCTCTTTTGATGAGGTTGTTTCACGCATTTGTAATACAGTTGGATTGTTTGTCATATTTTGTTTTCCATTCCTGGACCCCCTGTTTTCCTAAATAATTTTTTCTAATTTGCATCTATTTTTATATTATCACACAGAATAGTTTCACCATCCCCAAAAATCCACTGCACTTCGCCTACTCAACCTCACCCCCCAAACTCCTGGCAGCTGATGACCTACCTACCTGCTTTATAGTTTTGCCTTTCTGGAATGTTATATAATTGGAATCATAGAATAGGTAGCTTTTTCAGACTGGCTTCTTTCATTTATTAATATGTATTTAAGATTCATCCATGTCTTTTAATGGCTATAACTTGTTTGTTTTTATCACTGGGTAATATTCCATTGTCTGGATGTACCACAGTGTGTTTATCCATTCACTGTTGAAGGACACGTTGCTTGCTTCCAGTTTTTGGCAATTATAAATAAAGATGTTAGAAACATCTGGGTCGAGTTTTGTGGGGACATAAGTTTCAGCTCATTTGGATAAATACTCATGAGTACAATTGCTGAGTCATATGGTAAGACTGTTTAGTTTTGTAAGAAACTGCTAAACTGTCTTTCAAAGTGATGGTACCATTTTACATTCCTTTCAGTAAAGAATGAGTGTTCCTGTTGCTCTGCATCCTTGTCAGCATTTGGTGTTATCAGGTTTTTTTGGATATAGTCATTCTAATAGATGCATAGTGGTATCTCATTGTTGTTTTCACTTGCAATTCCCTAAGGATAAATGATATTGAGCACCTTTTCATATGCTTATTTGCCATCTGTGTATCTTCTTTGGCGAGGTGTCTGTTCAGATCCTTTGCCCCCTTTTTATTCTGTTATTTTTAAAATAGTTGACTTTTAAGAGTTCTTTCATATTTTGAATATAAGCCCTTTATCAGGTATGTGTTCTGCAGATATTTTCTTCCAATCCGTGGCTTGTCTTTTCATTTTGTTGAGTGTCTTCACAGAGCAGAAGTTTTAATTTTAAGGAAATTCAACTTATCAATTTTTCCTTCCATAGATTGTGCCATTGTTGTATCTAAAAACTCATCACTAAACCCAAGATCACGTAGATTTATTCCTATGGTTCCTTCAAGAAGTTTTTATAGTGTTGCATTACACATTTAGGCCTATAATCCATTCTGAATTAATTTTTGCGTAAGGTGTAAGGTCTGTGTCTAAGTTCATCTTTTTGCATATGGGCATTCAATTGTTCCAGCACCATTTATTGAAAAGCCAACATTTATTTTTTTATTAGCAAAATACTTCTGGCCGGTTCGTGGAACTGGAGCGCTATGGAAGCCGGCTTTGAGACCTCTGGACGCAGTCACTGAGGTCTTCTCAGAACAGCCATGGATTGTTTCCTTTTCACCCATCTTCCTGCTGAAGCAGATGTTACCTGCTGCCTCCTACAGAGAATTACAAAGACTTTGTTATTTCAGGAGCGCAGGAGAGGAACTGCTGTGTGTGTGTGTGTGTGTGTGTGTGTGTGTGACAGACAGTAAAGTCCCTTCGGGAGGGGAATTTGTGGAGGAAGGGACGGTGGTTGGAGAGCCTCTACTTTACCCTTGAAGATAGAAAACTCTTAAGACAGGAGAGAATCTAATTAACTTTTGAGACAGAATTCACCTTTTAGGAAAAATATAGATCCTGCACTATCCACACACACACACACACACACACACACACACACAGCCTTTCTCCCAAGGCCTGGCATTCCCTAAGAGCAGCCATCGAGACCCTTCTTCCGCCTTGGGGGAGCCGGGCAGGCGCTCTCCGTCATCACACACCTTAGGGAAGGTGGAGGCAGATTTTCATAACTGTGATGCATGGTACAACAGTACACATGATAGTATATGAAATCAGCTACATATTTCACCATCTCGTTTATTCTGAACTGTGTGAAAATCACTTTTTTTTTTGGTGCTTATGATGAATTAAAAATAAAGTGCCATCTTGTGGGCCTCTGTATTTCTACCACAACAGCATCAGATCTTGGGAGTCCATCAACCCCAGAGAAGCGTTCTGCATACATATGTACACATCTGTATGTCATGGATCAGCTGAGCGCAACTGATCAAGGGCCCTCTTCAGTTCTTTTACCTACAGTGAATCCTTCTATGGGTTTTTCTTTTCAGAAATAGCTAAAAGGTACTTCCTAACAAGCTATAAATTCAGTCATAGAGGGGTACTGACATTGACATTCATAATAACAAATGGCACCAGTTCCCTTAACTACTCAAATTCCATTTTGGGCAAGAAGTTTGTCTGATAAGCCCCACAGTGCATGAACCCTCATGGGATGGGAATTCCAGAAAATTCCGGGGAGGATGTTTTGTGTTCAGTGTTGTATTGAATTTTGTTGTGGTTTTCAGTTGCTGCTAGTCTTGCCTTGAGGAATGTGCTTGTCATTTACTTATCGCTGTGAGGAAAGAAGCAGGACAGAGCGCTCAGTAGCAGGAAAGAAGTTTTAGCAGCAGTTCAGGGACGGCTGAGCCAGCCCGGGTAGAGAATTGGATGCCAGAAAGCTCTTTGGCAAGATGGGGCCAAGGAGAACGGGTCATGCCAGTTATAGCTGAGAGACCCAGCTTTGCTGCTTTGTACCCTGAGACCTTGGGCAAATCCCTCCACCTCATTGGGCTTTTTTTTTTTTTTTCTCATCTGTAAAATGATGAGTTTGAAATGTATAATCTCCAGGGTCCCTTTAAGACCTGAAACTTGATGAATCAGAGAGGATGCTCATTTCTCAATCCTTCTTAACTCAAGTTTTCTGGTCAAAGGCAGGATATATCACAAAGATCCTTATTTTTAGTGAAGCTAGGTAGAGCATTCTGAAGCTATAGAAATGGTTTATTTTGCATAGTTGACAAATTATGGAAATCCTTGAATATGATTACTCCCTTCAATATTTTTTTTTCCCGAGAGGATCCAAAATCCAACAAGATATTAGAAAGTTCAACCCCGAATTGTAGCTTATTTTTGTCGAAATTATGCTACTGTGGACTGTCAAAAGTGCCCTTTAAAAAAATGTGCAACAGAAATTGTGTTGATGACATTTGACCACAAGAGGGCGCTCTAACAAAACACCTTACAGCTGAAAAATCTCCCTCCGCTTCCTCAAACAGTTACAGGCTACAATTTCTGGCTCGTCTTATGACATAAAGCTCAGTGTCACAAACGTTGTTTCAAACTTTATGAAAAGAGATTTTTTTTAGCATGTTAGGAGTCTGGGAAGTGAATCCTAAGCACGAGTTAAACTACTTTGTTTAGCTGGAGATGCTTTATGATTCCTCCATCCATTTCCAAAAAAGGGCAAAGAGTTTAAAAACCTTTATTTTCTTTAAGAACAGACGCAACAATACAATCTCAAAACACTCTAGGAATATTTCCATTTCCAAACTAGAGCTTTTATGGATTATCCTTCTAAGAATTCTAAGTCTAAATATATGATTAAAAAGAAATGACGACTAACCAAACAAACCTATTCGCTGAGCTAAATACAGCTCTCGGAGGAAATGCTGGTACCTCTTCCAGGATACAGATATCTGAAAAAGAAAGAAGGGGAAAGGCTCTGGGATAGTCTCTGAAGTAAATTAAAGCGCCAGACTGTGTTTCCCTAGTCGACAGATAATACTTGAGCGCATAATTGCCAACAGTGGATATCCTTTACATTTAAACAATCTTTACTGATAATAAAATAATTAGAAAAATTTATGTACCTCGGTGCTATTAACACGGCTTTGCTTAAAGGAGATTCAGCTGGTTATTCACGGATATTACGAGGGTCTCCGTCTCCTCTTCTCAGATGACATGCTTATACTCAGGCAGCACTTCTAAATTTTTAATAGAGACGAAGAGATTCCATTTAATTAGGGAGAGTGACTTGTTTATGTGCAGGTTATGCATTTACGAGTTCTAATGACGAACGGAAAATACCTATTGAGCAGCCTTTGAAGTTTCCCTTGTTTGAGGATAATTGTAAACCCAGCTCAATGGAAACAGCGTCTCAGTCAATCAAGTGATGGAGAGTTGAGTATAGGGAGTTAAGTCTAGTAAAATAATTGCACAAATTGCGTGTCGATCAGTGTTCAAAGGCATTTTTTTTCTCCCAAGTCAAAGCCCTTCCATCTTACATTTGATTGGAATATTGAAACTGGGTTATAGGAAAAACTGTTAAGGAGGTAACAAGATTTTTTTCCCTTTCTTAAAAAATACCCCCACCATCTATGTAAAACCTGTCTGTTTTTTCCTTTAAATTTTCACTTTCTAGATTCTGCGTAGTCTATTTTATTCGTGAATTAGGTAACGCAAGCATGTTACTGTCAAAAGCATTTTTTCACATTCATAAATCCTTCCTGAAAATGAGAAGTTAATTTTTTCTTAACCTCTGACCTAAGGTAAAAATTCCAAATATTTGCGTGCCTCAGATGTACCACAAAAAGGCCGCCTAAATTAATGAGGTTTCTTGAAACGGTGTACAGAAATGAATTACAAAGCTTAAGAAGTCGAAGAGATTTCTCATGATTTTTAAAGCGATATTAATGATTGCAGGGAATGAGAAATGAAGCTTTGTGTTATTACTGTAGGATTAGTTTTTAGATCCTGAAAGCTGGTCTATTTATGAGTATATAGGATGGAATTAAACTCTGAAAAGGTTAATTTTTTAAGAAAAATGTTCTGTAGTAGGTCTATTTCCTATCACCTTTGAGAAGTTTCCTTTGAATTCTAGTGGCAATCTGCATTTGGAGCGAGTCCAGAAAGCCTGAATAATAATGTAATCCCTGGTGGGGTGGGAGTGGGATAAATGAAATGATACATCAGGTTCCTGACAATATATTCATCTTGATATTATCACAGCTGATGGATCGTAGCAAGGCGACTCTTAGGACTTGCGTGTGCCATCATTAGTGTACGTTCTAATTTCATTGTGAAAAACAAAACCCCAGTGTCAAAAGAAATAAGGCCATCCCTAATTGAAAGGTAGTACCTTAAAATATTCGTTGCAAGAAAAATATTTGTCTTGTTGCAGGGAGAAGGAGGGTAGAGAATAGATTAACGAAGAAAGAAGAAACCATTGCCCTTGGTTTAGCTTGCTGACTGCGTTGAAGGCTCTCAAACATGTTAGCAGTTGCGCATCCATTTTGTCTTTCTTCCGTGCGCTTGTCTAATTTATTTTCATAAGAAAACTCTGCTCCTCTTGTCCGGAGCCAGCGTTAGGTAGCTGAAATCTTGGATGGTGTGGGTTTAAGATCAAACAGGGCCTAATAAGGTGGGATTTGTTTTCTTATTGGTCTTTTTATTTCTTGGGTTCGTCTGACAAGCTGTGAAGTGTTGGGGAGGAATCAGGGCAGCAGCTCTTCAGAGAAATGCATCCTGGCCGGGGCTCTCCCTCGAAATGGGAGAGCAAGAGATTGCCAACAGCTCAAACACGAGAGGCTTGCAGGCTCGCAGAGTGGAAGCAGGTTCGGGAGTGGCCAGCAGCATAAATGTTAAAGGTGGAAGATGCTAGTTAATTTATTTATTCTTTTAATTGTATTTTAGGTTCTGGCAGGTTGGCTGAGGTCCTTGATTAGAGTTGATCAACATGCCTAATTCAGGCCTAAGTTAAGAAACAAAAGCCCCCTGACTTTGTGGTAGCACTGGAAAGAAGGACAGGATAGCATCTGTAGGAGAGAAAAGCAAAAGAGTTTGGTCGGGTTTTTTCTCCAGTTGGTTTACTTCAATCAGGATCCAAACAAGGACCACAACTTGGTTTGGGTTGATATATCTCTTAGGGCATTTTTCCATTTTCCCCCCAAGTTTTCATAGCTCTTTGATATCCTCCACTATATATATATATATATGAAGATTGGTACTTTTTTAAAAAGTTCACTTAGGAGTCAAAAAATACTTAGGAGCTGTTTAAAGGAAGCAAAAGGGAACAAAAGTGAGAAAAAGAATTTTGTGAACAAATTAAACTCTCTGCCAGTCAATGGAAAGAGGCAGGAGGAAGAAAGGTTGTTTGGGGGGAAAAGTGCATTGTTACTAAAAATAAATCATTCTGGCTCCGTCTTTCAGAAACAGAGAATTAAACAATCTTTCGTGGTCTTTTTGATAACTTAATTGAACTAAGGAGCATTAAAATCTGTCTTCTATTAGAGTAGAGAACACATGTTTAGTGTTCTTACAGAACGAGAACTGCAGCGTTTTCGTATTATTGATAAATAAGAACGTATGTCTATAGATTCTACAGCATTTTAGACACTCTCTCCATCAGCTCAGGCATTAAGGATCGTGTTTTGCTTCTGTCCACCTTTCAGTGTTGCAGACAAACGAGAGGGAAAACAGAACAGAAGGGAGTAGCCATGACAAGTGAAATAGTCTCGAGGACGCTGGAACTCCCCTTGCCGGGAGCTGACTTCTCGGGACCCTTTGGCAAGGAATTTACAGATGCAGTATTTCTGTCACTCTCCTCCCTCAGCCCACTCTTTGTTTCTTTAATGGGCGAATTAGCCTTCGGTTCTTGTTAAATCTATTCCTTTTGGGGAGAGAAAATGATGTCCATTGTTATGAGCAGGACCTGCCAGGAGACATGTCAGTTGGAGTGGCGTGTCCCCTTTCAAGGGTGCTTTTTCCATGGGATGTGACTGTCACCAGCTGCTTGCATGGCAGCTCCTCGGTTGGTCTCACACTTAGAAGCAAGGTCCTGTCGGGTGGAGGGAAGAAGGCATTCACAATTGTCCAATGAGAGGGAACTTAGGAGGCACCGAGTGCTATTTGGGCAGGGGCGCCTCCTTTCACTATTGAAGATGGATGGAAGGAACTTAAAGGCCAGATACTCTAAGCTTTTCATTGCACAGATGGGTAAACTGAGGCCCTTTGAAGCTCAGTGAGTTGTTCAAGATCATGCGAGGCATTAGTGTACGATAATTTTCCTCCTGCGGGGTACCTTGAGGAGGAAGCTGCTGGGGAAACGGGGGCATCTTTCAGGGCCTGGGAGGGGCCTTAAGAGAATTGTGCTCCTTACTCCTCAAAGGGTAGTTCGTGGACCAGCAGCATTGGCATCACTTGGAGCTTGATAGAAATGCAACATCTCAGTCTCTACCCCAGACTTACTGAATTGGAATCTGCATTTCAGTTTGATCCCCAGGGGATTTCTATGTGTGGTAGAGTTTGAGAAGCACCGATGCCCCAAACCCAACTGGAATGACTGGGCAGCTGCCTCATTTCAGCAAGTGTCATAACTACTTCTAAAAAAGATGTTCTTGCAAGAAACATCTTTAGCTAAGGTAGATATATTAAAATATAAAAATGCGAAATGTAAAGAGTAAAAGGAGTGATGCTTTACCGTGAGTGTGAAGGTGTGGGGAAATAGTGGTATTTTTTGTTTCTAAAGATTGGTGCCTGAGCTAACATCTCTTGCCAATCTTCTTCTTCTTTTTTCCCAAAGCCCCCCAGTACATAGTTGTGTATTCTAGTTGTGAGTGCCTCTGGTTGTGCTATGTGGGATGCCGCCTCAGCATGGCCTGACGAGTGGTGCCCTGTCCGCGCCCAGGATCCGTCCTGGCGAAACCCTGGGCCACCCAAGTGGAGAGCGTGAGCTTAACCACTTGGCCATGGGGCCGGCCCCAAAGTGGTGGTATTTAATGTACAACTTTTCTGAAGGACAATTTGGTAATAGGTATCAAAGTCTTAAAAATTTGTGTACCCTTTGATGCAATGATTCCACTTTCTAGGAAGTTATCTGGAGCAACAATTGGACCAGTTTGAAAAGATGCATGAATTAGAATGTCATATCGTTTATGATAGCTAAAAGAATTGAAAGTCGTCTAAATATCTAACAGTAGAGGATAGTTAGAGAAATTATGAAACCTATAGTGAAATACTCTGCAATTGCTTAAAATGATAAATTAGACTAGCATTTAATCCTCCAGGAATATGTTTATGTATATTTGATAAGTAAAAAACTCAGGTTACCATACTTTGTATAAAACGATCTCATCTATTTTAGAAATAGATATGTATTTTAAAATCCAGAAGGCTATGAAGCTAAATGTTAACAGTAGTTATTTCAGATGGTAAGATTAAAGGTTATATTTTTCTTTTTGCTTATCTTCTTTTTATGGTTCTTTTATAAATGAAGTGTATTAATTAGCTAATCAAAGGTGGCAAAATAGTTATTATTTTGGAAGAGCATTTTTTTTCTTTAAGTCTTGAATATTTTACTTCCCAGGCAAAATTCCTAAAAGGAAAAACATTTTGTCATCTTGTGTGCAACTTTTTTTTTCAGATTATTTTTTCCTAAAGATTGGCCCTGAGCTAACATCTATTGCCAATCTTCCTCTTTTTTTTTCTCTCCCCAAAGCCCCCCAGTACATAGTTGTATCTTCTAGTTGTATGTCCTTCTAGTTGTGGCATGTGGGACGCCTCCTCAGCGTGGCCTGATGAACGGTGCCAGGTCCGCACCCAGGATCCGAACCGGCGAAACCCTGGGCCGCCCAAGTGGAGTGCATGAACTTAACCACTTGGCCATGGGGCCGGCCCTTGCATGCAACTTTTTCACTGTACTGACTAGATTATGTTAAAATGATCTTTTAGAAGTCTTCCTCCTCCAAGACTGAGACTGCGTTATCTTTATCTCTAGGGCCTAGCATGGAGCTCGGCATGCAGCAGGCAGTTAATTAGTATTTTAAATGGATGAATACAAGGGTTTTGGACGACTGTTTGAAGTTTGTTTGATTCTTTATGAGTGGCCAATGGGATGAAAGTAGGAATTGATTGCTATTGGATATAGGTAATGTGCTTGATGGTGTAACTGTGGAGGGCAAAGTTCTGCTTGACTGATTGGTTTAGCTGTCATCTCTATTCTGGTAATAAATTGTTCCATGAGGTGCTGGCCAGGACTGAACGTGTCAGGAGGTCAGGCCATGGAGATCTATAAAGGCTCGGAGGAAATGTGCTTCCCAGGAGCTGCTCACCATCTGCTCCAGTGGGGTGGCCCTCGGGGACTCCTAGAAGACTGTTGTGCTCAAGTGGAAGTTCATGGGCAGTGGAAACAAGGTTCTGGGTCCTAGTTTGTTTGTTTTAGTGTAGTTGTAACTTGGGATCTTGTCTCATTAGGAGATAGAGTTTGGAGGCTTGAGCTACTGCTAACTAGCGCTCCCTCTGTTTCAGCATCACGCTAAGAAGCATTCGCAAGCATTCTTTCACCCAGTCCTCACTGCTTCCTTGTGAGGTCGGTACCCATTTTACAGGGCAGGAGATTGAAATTGAAGAAGGCTAAGCTACTTGCCCCAAGTTCGGACACAAAGAGGTGGAGATGGAATCCACACGTGGGTCCCTGGACCAGAGCCCAGGCCCTCCTGCAGTGCTATGAAGAACCCCTCAGACCATCCCCACAACTTCACGCATGGCACAGAGCTGGTGGACACACCCCTGGGCTTTTGTGAATGTTCCCAGTTCTCTTTGGTAAACAGATTCTATTTAAGAATGGGTCTCCACATTCTGTGGTCATGTATTTTCTTTCTCTTAACTGTAAGTGAAGTCACCAGAAAATCTATTTTATAGCTTAAAAAAAAAGAAGGGAATAAAAATATTCTTATCAAAGTAGTTCGTATTGTTTAGAAATAGTCACGAGATTCAAGAAAGCGATTTGCCTATTTTACTTAAGAGTAAACTTTAGCTTTAATTTGGCTTATAAGTGATTTATGAATGAATTATAATTCATAAAGTTATAAGAAAATTCATGGAAGATTCATTGAATGTGTCTGAACATAGGCTTGTTTCTTGCAATACCCCGGTTTCTGTATTTGGAAATGTTAACAGTATGAAAAAAACATCAGTTCTAAGCTACAAAATTGGGGAAATGTTTCTGATGTTGAGCGATATAGGAATGAAATATGAGTATTTGTTTATAAATCTTTTGGATGCTTTACATTTGGAATTTGCATAGTAATACAGAAGGATCTTGAGAAACATCTGAGGAAGGGTCATGATTTGGTCCAAATTATACTTCCAAGAGGTTTCAAGATTATAAATGACATGAACCTACTCTGGGCTTTCGTTAGTGCCCCCCAACCACAAATGGGTTGTATCTTAATTGTGACAGTTGTAATCCACATTTTCTTGTGTGACTATTTGATTGATATCTGTCTCTGCCACTTGCCTGTGAGCTTCATGGGAGCAGAAGAGCCACATCTGTTTTGCTTGTGATTGTATATACTTAGCACATACTAGCGCATAACAGGAAGGGCAGCAACAACAATGAGAATGAATAAGAACAATAACCAACACTTGCTGAGCCCTTGCTCTGTGCCAGGTATTGTTGTAAGTGCTTAATACTAACTCATATAATGGTAGTTTGACACGTCGTGGTCAAATGACTTTTATATACATGAAAAGTAAATTTTGAGTCTATACATCTATTTAACGTTGGGGAGGTTTGCGAGACTTTTTATTCTGATGAGAACTGGAAGATGTTGGACTCGAAGTGCTTTGGCAGAGGGTGGCTTTTCTTTTTCGTACCTGAAAATATTGGTTTCCATGTTGTTACATTCTTTTTTATTTCTTAGCCCCCACAGCAGATTTTTAAGAAACCAGAGAAAAGGCTAGACACTATCTAACTCTTAAAGAACTAGAATGGCAATGCTCTTCCGAATTTGGGCTTTAGTTTTAATAGAAAAGTCTCTGACCAGCAGCTCTCAGCTCCGATGGTGGGAGAGGAGGATGGTATTTCAAGAAAGTTTCAAGCTGACGTCTCTGTTGCTGCTGCAGTAACCTCCGCTTAATTTATTGTCATTTAGTGCAAAAATTGATGAGAACATAACCTTTGAAGGGTTTTTATGTTTTATTGGCTATAAAAGATAAAATATGGAGTAAAAGGAAGTAAAATAGTATTTTGTTAGGTCGGGGGCTGATTTATGCTTTAAGTAACTGATAGCACAATCAGAGGGTCGTAAAGTTCACAGTCTCTGCCTCCTATCTCTTCTCTTTTTATGTGTGCATTCAACAAGCTTCTCTTTGTGGCTCTCAGGCCCAGGGGAGCTCCCCCAAACACCAGGCCCCTTTGTCCAAGGGCATTAACTCAGCTGTTCAGATCAAGAATATCACGGAGGCTTCTGTCACAGACATTAGGCAATTGGGATAAGTCTAAATGAATCAGATACTTGACATGTGCAAATAGGATGTTTGTTCACAAGCGACTCCCGGCTGCATTGTGTCTTGAATGAACAGGCAAAAACAAAGCGTGTGAGTTAAATTGAATTTTGTGGGAAACACACAAAGAGATCTGGATCTTCGGGAACTGCCAGCAATTGCAGTGGTGTGCGGGAGGCTGCTGGGAAGGCCCAACCCCACCGATTCCCCCAACACACCTCCCCACCCAAAAAAGGAGAAAGAAAAGATATCAAACCAATTTCAAAGTGATTAAATTTGATTATCTAGGTCAGTGGTTCTCAACTTCAGCTCACGCATCAGAATCACCTGGAGGGAGGCTGGCCCATTGCCCAGTGGTTAAGTTCATGACTCTTCTTCGGGGGCCGGGTTTTCACTAGTTTGGATCCTGGGCATGGGCCTAGCACCGCTCATCAGGCCATGCTGAGGCAGTGTCCCACATAGCTCAGCTAGAAGAACCCACAACAAGGATATACAACTATGTACTGGGGGGCTTTGGGGAGAAGAAAAAAAGAGGAAGATTGGCAACAGATGTTAGCTCAGGGCCAAAAGAATCACCTGGAGGGCTTGTGTTGGGTGCCAAGCCCAGAGTTTCTGATTCAGTATGTCTGGGGTGAGACTTGAGAATTTGCATCTCTAACAAGCTCCCAGGTGATGCTGCCTGGCTGGGGACCTCACTATGAGAACTTCTGCTGTAGGCGCTCATTTGTCCATGGCGTGGCCAGGTGGACGTGCTTCAAAGAGCTGTGAGAATCCAGGAAGACATCTCACCTCAGAAGGGTGCAGCTGGGTGAGTCTGGGGGGGGGTGGGGGTGTGTGTGTGTGTGTTTCATCTGCAAGCAAGCCAGGACCTGTCCTGAGGGTAAATAACCACTTTAATCTTTGGAACTTTCAATCTAAGGTTGGGCTGAGGAATAAAATATGCAAGTTAATATCTTTCCTTAAGTGTCATGTTTGTTTTGTAGGATTCGCTTCCAAAGTAATATACTTGCTTGGAGTTCCTTGAGCATGCTGGTCTGTTTTTATCGCTGTGTGCTGGATGCTAAGCATGGTGCTGTGCACTAGGCCTGCTACGTAATTTGCAGGACTCAGTACAAGTGAAAATGTGGGCATCCTTGTTCAAAAATTAAGAATATGAAGACAGTGACAGTAGGGCATTAATCCCAATGCCAGCCCTTCTAAGTGCAGGGCCCTGCGTGATGGCACAGTCTCTACACCCTGAAGCTGGCCCTGCTTGTCACCTAGTAGACGCTCAACAGGAGCAAGCAGTTTATTGGCTCCTTTCGCTAAAGGATCATTGACTAAAGATTGACCAAGAAGGGATTTTGAAGGACCTCCTGGTGTGACTCCCTCTTTTCTTGGGGGGTGGAGGCAGGTGCTGTCCTTTCACGTAATCCCTGTGAGTTATCCTGGCGCCTCTGCACCTGTGACCGCATGCACAGCAGCTCTGTGAGGGAGGCACGAGGAGCCCATTTGCACAGGGCTCAGCTGTGACTTGGCCATAGTGATTTGGACCAGTTTTCTGAAGGCTAGTGCTCTTTTTTGGAATTTTATTTTTCACTTGCCACATTTGCCTCTCAGGTTTTTGCTGTTTGCTTGAAGACACACAGCCAGTGACAGTTGAACAGGAATTTGAACCCAATCTTCTAAATCCTATGTGAATATTCTTTTGACTATCCACCACTGAAGAAAGCAAGTTTTGGGAAGTTCATTGATTCTATTGATCAGTATTTTTGAGCTCTGAAGCTTTAGTGTTGATCTGAGAAATCTAGTTGACCCCTGGTCTGTTTCTGTCCCTGTGTGCTGTTTAGTTCTGAGAACAAATGACTTGTCAAAAACACCCTGTTCCCAGGAGAGTCTGGCCCCCTAAATTTCACTATTGCTGGCTTGGAAGACTCTTTTCTGAGTTAATCCCTCACTCAGTGTTCTTCTGCAATGCTACCCAATGTTTAGATTAAATAAAAGTACTTATTTCCCAGTACACTGGAATTCTCCCCTCCCCACCCCCTCTTGATTGATCTGTGTGTGCCTGGTGTTCCTTCCCCTGTGCTCTGTGGGTGTGAAACTCTCCCTCCCAGGGTATGAAGCCAGGTGGGCATGGTGACTATGGCTGGATGCCCTTGGACAGGCTGGCTGGGTTTGAGTCCTGCTTCTACCCTTCTTACTTGCTGTGCGA
Organism: Equus quagga; assembly: GCF_021613505.1. Taxonomy (NCBI): domain Eukaryota; kingdom Metazoa; phylum Chordata; class Mammalia; order Perissodactyla; family Equidae; genus Equus; species Equus quagga. The sequence continues at coordinate 54,507,914 of NC_060268.1, read as the reverse complement.
TCTTGGCCAAGTTTTTGACTTCACCAGCTTTGCGCTTGTTTCGTGGTCTGTAAATAGGGATAATGCAGTAACAGAGGTTTGCTGTGACGATTAAAGGGCATAACTTATGCAAAGTGCTTTGGTAATAGCATCACTGTGTCGAGAGATGGCGCCAGACACAACTAGGCAGTGGGTCAAATTTTTTTCCCTTTATTCTCAGTTGCTTGTTTCATGCTTTCTCCACCCCCCTGGGAGGGGAGTGTTGAAATGTTGCCTTTTCCCATGGTGCATCTGCATTACAGTACATTCAAAATTCCAAACCAAAACACAATGGAGGGGATGGTATTGCCATAATTGGCAGAAGTGGTACATGTTTTGAAGCAGACTTTTTTTGAGGGGGTTGAGTGGGGAATGCCATGTAAAAAGAAAAAATTATACCTTGTAGGTGGGCTTGTGTCTCAACAACGTGAGGAAATGAAAATGTGTATGAGTGTGTGTGTAAGCAAGTGTGTAAAGCACTCATGAACTTCATCGTTAGAATCTGCCTTCTTCCTTCCAAGTCCCTCGATCCTCCTGTGCTCCTCCTCTCCCAGTTTTGCAGTGAGTTTTGGAAAAATTGAATCTACGGTTGCCTGGGGCTCAGGGAAAGCCATTTTCCTTCAATGCGCTCACTGCAGCTTCTCATTCTGTTTCTTCCACCAGTTCCCAGTATTTAGAATGAATGCAAATGTTTATTTACCAACATCTTGATATGTTTTTCTACACCCACAACTATTTTTACAGAAGTGAAATGTTGAGCATCAAGGGATGACACAAAGATAGATGTTTCCACTGCTTTTTCTGACGATCATGGGGGAAATGGAGGATCTGTATCTTTGAGCCTTAGGTACCAGCTTGCTTCACCCCTTCTGATCATCCTGTGTCTGCACAGCAGCCAGTGGGGCAGCCCTTCTTCCTCTCCGCCCATCCTCCCACCGTAAAACAACCCATGAGCTGGGCAGCCATTCAGAGTCCTTGTAATAGGAGGAGATGCTTTAGATTTTCATAGAGCAATATTTTTGGAGAATGGGGTTGAGCGAATGAATACTAGCTGGATTGCAAATACTAAGTTGAGATTGCCGGTCAAAGCTTAACTGAAGGATATTCTCACTTCAAGTGCCTAGGGAATCCTCTACACTTTTGCATTTATTAAAGACACATGAAATCAAAACTATAATTTGACAACTTCATGGGAAAAAACACATTGTTGGTACCCAAGGAGAGCCCCACTTCTCTGGTATTGACAAGATCTGTGCCCTGTCTTCTATGATTTGCTGCTCCAGTCCCTGCTTGACCAAGGTGAACAACGATGACATAGATTCCTAAAACCAGAGACAATTTCAGAACTCCACTATTGCTATGGGACTCTGCCTCTTGCCTCACTGTACATAAAGAGACACACTAGCCGGTGTTTTTTCTTTTAATTTTCCTTGACTCTGTGCGCAGGCTATTGAGCATCGGATGGCTGCTTCCACACAACTTCAGTGCTAACTGAGCCATTAGATGCTAACTTCGGCTCATCGTCTGTCTCCTTTTTCTTCCCCTCAATGAAGGAAAACCCCTCCCACCGACACCCTGCGCTCCTACCACTGAATTCTTATCTTCCTTCTGAATTGCTGATCTAAACCAGATTCTTGAGGATCATCCTAGATGCCTCCCATTTCCTCATCTCAACATCCAACTCAACAAATATCATTGATCAAGTCTCTCTAGACTCCCTCCCTGGTCCCCTATTTCCTGCTCTCATTTAAACTATCACATCTCTCGTGTGGATGGCTGTGGTCTGCTCTCCCTCTGTAGTCTCAGCGTGGACCATCATTCCTCCCCCAACCCCCTAGAATGAACGAAGCATTGCTGTGATGGATAAACTTCACTGCTTCTCAGAATGGGGTCCAAACTCCTCTTTTGGCAAGGAATATTTTACTAACCTTCCCTTGCCTCCCTCTCTAGCTACATCCGCGACCTTTCAAAAGCAGCCAGAACACATGACTTAATTTTCCTGCAAGTGGCATATTCCCTCAACTTTCTGGGCCTTTTTGTGAGCTCCTTCCCTAGGATCCTTTTACGGTGCTGTGTCTGGATAACTGCTATCAGCTCAAGGGTCATCTCCTCCTTAAAGCCTTCTCTGATTGCTCAGGCAGAGTTGACTCTTCTCTCCTTTTGACTTCGTATAAAAATGTCCTAGCACTGCTGCTATATTGCACCTAGTTTTTTTTTGGTGCGGAAGATTGGCCCTGAGCTAACATCTGTTGCCAATCTTCCTCTTTTTGCTTGAGGAACATTGTCCCAGAGGTAACATCTGTGGCAAACTTTCTCTATTTTTTATGTGGGATGCTGCCACAGCATGGCCTCATGAGCAGTGTGTAGATGCATGCCTGGGATCCAAATTGGCAAACCCTGGGCCACCAAGGAGGAGTGTGCGAACTTAACCGCTATGCCACCAGTCTGGGCCCTGCACCAAGTTTTTAACGGGTACTTGGAGACAAGGAGCTCATCACACCATTACTATTACAGTGTCTCTTTTTACTTTCATTATGGCACATTTTAAACATACTTTTATGAAGTGTAGCATACACACTAAAGAGTGTTTAAAATGTATAGGTGAAATTTAAAGAAATCACCACAAAATCAAATACCCATGTGTCTATCACTCAGGCCTTAGACACAGGGCTTTGCCAGTCCTCAGAAATCCCCTGTATGTCCCTCTTTGGTCTCATCTGCTTCTGCCACCCCCTATAGGTAACTATTATCCTGAATTTCATGTTAATTATTAACTTGCTTTTCTTTGTGGCTTTTTAAAATGCCGCCTAAGTATGTATCCGTAGGCAATAAGTTGTTTAATTAGGTCTGTTTCTGAACTTTATATAAATGGAATTGTTCTGTTTGTATACATTTGTGACTTGCCGCTTTCTTTCATGATTATGTTTATGAGACTTATTCTGTTGATATGTGTTGTCATGGTTCATTCATTTTTTTCATGGTTGTATAAATTCCATTTTATTAATACATCATATTTTATTTACTGAATCTATTATCGATGACTTGTTTCTAGGTTTTGCAATTATGACAAAGGCCCCTAGGAATGTTCTTGCCTATGACTTCTGGCATACATGCAAGATTGGCTTTAGTATCTATATAGCTGGAAGTAGGACATCTGGGTAGAAAATATATGCAGGTTCACACTTACCAGACATTACCAAACATTTGCCAAAGTAGTTATATCAAGGATTCTATCTTTTTAATCTTGGTATCTCTAGTGCCTAGGACAGTGAATGGCCAAACGCGGTTGCTCGATAAACATACCCACTGAGTGAAAGCAGAACCATAAATGAGGTGTGACGTCACAGCCCTTGTCTATGAATAGCTCTGGGAAATAAAGCTGAAGCAAGCATCTTTTCCACCCCCAACTTACTTCAGCTGGTGGAGTGGGCCTGCTGGCTTGGTTTGGAAGGGTGCATTTTAATAATAATCAAGATAGAATTGATGTAATGTCTTATACTATTTTAAAATGGGATTCTTAGAAGACCACTTGAAATTATGGTTATGGCAAGCAGACCCTTCAGAGGAAAATAGGTCCCAACTATGCCTTTAAAATTAATAATCTTGTCCCATATTGCTGAGGGGCTTGATCTTGGGAGCTAACTTGCCTTGGAACACAGGTCTTTCTGCACACGTCTTCTGGAGCTCAGAATATATAGATCTTTGACACAAGAGAGATTAATGCTTCTGGAATGGGTATGAAAGGCCACAAATATACAGTGCTACACAGAGAAAGACATAGATGGACTTTCTGTGCAGCAAAACACTGCTACGCCCTGCTGAAATGTAGGTCATAAATCTGGATAAAGCATGAATTTAATCGTGTTCCTTGAAATACTTCTCCCTAAAGTAATATTTTAGGGATCTCTGGTCTTACCCAAGCCTTATTTAATAAATTGGTTCTTTTAATTTTTAAAAAGTCCTAGATTTACGGAAGAGCTGCAAAGACAGTCCAGGGAGTTCCTGTATACCCTTCCCTTAGCTTTGGCTGATGGTAACAGATCTCACATAACCATGGCACACTTATCAAAACTAAGACATTAACATTGGTGCAATACCTTAATTAAATTACAGACTTTATTCCAATGTCACCAATTTTTCCACTAATGTTCTTTTTCTTTCCAGGATCCCATCCAGAAGACCACATGCGTGTAGTTGTCATGTCTCCTCCAGTCAGTGATAGTTTCTCAGTCTTTCCTTGTTTTTCATGACTTTGGCTCTTTTGAAGAGTATGTTTAGGATTCCGTAGAATGTCGCTGAATGGAAGTTTGTCTGATGTTTTCTCTTGATTAGACTGGATTATGGATTTTGGGGAGGAATGCCACAGAGGTCAAAGTACGCTTATTCCATCCTGGGGGGGAGTGCAGGCTATCGACATGACTTATCGCGGGCCCTGTGAGCCCTGGTCACTTGGTTAACGTGGTGTCTGCCAGGTTTCTCAGCTGTAAAATTACAATTTCTCCCTTTCTGTACTGTATTCATTAGATGTGAGTCACTAAGTCCAGCCTACACAAAGGAGAGGGGGGGAGGAGTATCTGAAAATTTGTGACATATATTAAAATCACACAGTAATTGATAAATATTTTGGAAGATACTTTGAGGCTGTGCAAATATCACTTTTTTCCAAGTTGATTCTTTTATATTAGGCAGAAAATAGAACACTCAGGTCCCCAAGAACAGAGGACAGTCAAAAGAGAATTTTGACAACAAAAGTTCTCGCTTTTTCTCAAGATAATAAGTAATAATCAATGAATACACTGTTTTTTCAGCACTCTGCTGAAAAGGTTCAAGCTGAGTAGTTGAAACCCACGTGATGGGGGGGTGGACCAGAATAAGGCTCCTCCATAACCAAGCTCCATGGATAACCCCTAGTGACTGTTTCCTCTCTTGTTTAATTGGTGTTGATGACATCCATACACAACTTTTTCTGTTTGGGGACATTAAAAGCTGGGCTTTATTTTTTAAAGAAATGTTATTAAGTAGGAAGCATGCATAATTTCTCGAGATGGAGAGCAAGAGGTAAAAGCTCCATTTTTCTATAGTTGTCTCTTGTTTCAACTTGTATAAATTATCATTTGAGATAAGATTCTCCAGGCCTTGTGGTGCCAGGCCTTAGAATACTGGTGACAATTTATCAAGTGTATATTTTTTTCTGAGTGAAGAAAATGGCCAAGAATCCCCAACCTACAATGTCCACTCTTCCACGGGTTTCCTGGCCAAAGAGAAACTTCACATTATTAGTTTGTGAGTCTATACTAACTCCTTGCATTAATGCTGCAGAATAATTCCACTAAAATAATCTAAGATTTTTGACTAAATTTCCTGGAAAATCATTATGTAAATGTTAGAAAATTACTCTTCTTTTTAAAAATGTTGGGTTATATATTTCTTATACTGTTCTGTGTCTAAACCAGAGGTTTCTTTCTTTTTTTTTTTTAAGGTATGCTTTCTGGTGAGGCAAATTGGCCCTGAGCTAACATCTGTTGCTTATCTTCTTTTTTTTTTCTCCCCAAAGCCCCCCAGTACATAATTGTAGGTCCTTCTAGTTCTTCTACGTGGGATGCCGCCTCAGCATGGCTTGGTGAGGAGTGTGTAGGTCCATGCCCAGGATCTGAACCCATGAACCCTGGGCTGCTGAAGCAGAGCACATGACCTTAACCACTGAGCCACCAGGCCGGCCCCTAAACCAGAGTTTTCTAACATGGCATGTCTGAATTCTTTACAGTCTGGGTCCTTATTTGCTAGTTATAGAAAACTAACTCTGCATCTTTTAAACCGAAAAAGAACCTATTTTATTAAATTGAGGTAACATTGGTTTATAACATTATATAAATTTCAGGTGTACATCATATTTTGATTTCTGTGTAGATTACATCATATTCACCACCCACAGACTAATTACCATCCATCACCAGACACATGTGCTCAGTCACCTCTTTCTTCCTCCTCCCTCTCCTTTTCCTCTTTGGTAACCACCAACCTAATCTCTGTATTTATGTGTTGGTTTGTTGTTGTTGTTGTCCTCTTTTTATGAGTTAGATCATACGATGTTTGACTTTCTCCCTCCAACTTGTTTCACTTAGCATAATACCCTCAAGGTTCATCCATGTTGTCGCAAATGCATGATTTAATCTTTTTTTATGGCTGAGTAGTGTTCCATTGTGTATATGTACCACATCTTCTTTATCTGTTTGTCCCTTGATGGGCACTTAGGTTGTTTCCAAGTCTTGGCTATTGTGAATAATGCTGCATTGAACGTAGGGGTGCATATATCTTTACACATTTGTGTTTTCATAGTCTTTGGATAAATACTCACCAGTGAAATAGCTGGATCATATGGTAGTTCTATTCTTAATTTTTTGAGAAATCTCCATACTGTTTTCCATAGTGGCTGCACCAGTTTGCATTCCCACCAGCAGTGCATGAGGGTTCCCTTTTCTCCACATCCTCTCCAACATTTGTTATTTCTTGTCTTATTACTTATAGCCATTCTGATGGGCATGAGGTGATATCTTATTGTAGTTTTGATTTGCATTTCCCTAAAAATTAGTGATGTTGAACATCTTTTCATGTGCCTGTTGGCCTTCTGTATATCTTCTTTGGAAAAATGTCTGTTCAGATCTTTTGCCCATTTTTTTTAATTGGGTTGTTTGTTTTTTGATGTTGAGATGTATGAATTCTTTATATATTTTGGATATTAACCCCTTATTAGATATATGGTTTGCAAATATCTTCTCCCAATTGTTAGGTTGTCTTTTTGTTTTGTTGATGGTTTCCTTTGCTATGCAGAAGCTTTTTAGTTTAATGTAGTCCCATTTATTTTTCTGTTGTTTCCCTTGCCTGGTGAGATGTGGTATTTGAAAATATGCTGCGAAGACCAATGTCGAAGAGTGTACTGCCTATATTTTCTTCCAGAAGTTTTGTGGCATCAGGTCTTACCTTCACGTCTTTAATCCATTTTGAGTTAATTTTTGTCTGTGGTATAAGATAATGGTCTACTTTCATTCTTTTGTGTGGGGGCTGTCCAGTTTTCCCAACAGCATTTATTAAGAGACTTTCCTTTCTCCATTATTTGTTCTTGGCTCCCTTGTCAAAGATTAGCTCTCCATAGATGTGTAGTTTTATTTCTGGTCTTTCAATTCTGTTCCACTTATCTGTGTATCTGTTTTTGTACCAGTACCATGCTGTTGATTACTATAGCTTGGTAGTACATTTTGAAATCAGGGAGTGTCATCCCTCCAGCTTTGTTCTTTTTTCTCAGGAGTCCTTTGGCTGTTCGAGGCCTTTTGTTGTTCCATATAAAGTTTAGGATTCTTTGTTCCATTTCTGTGAAAAATGTCATTGGGACTTTGATAGGGATTGCATTGAACCTGTAGATTGCTTTAGGCAATATGGATATTTTAACTATGTTAATTCTTTCAACTCAAGAGTACGAAATATCTTTCCATTTCTTTGTGTCTTCTTCAATTTCTTTCAACAATGTTTTATAGTTTTCAGGGTACAGGTCTTTCACATCTTTAGTTAAATTTATTCCTAGGTATTTTATTCTTTTTGTTTCAACTGTAAATGGGATTGTATTCTCAATTTCTCTTTCTGCTACTTCATTGTTAGTGTATAGAAACATAACTGATTTTTGTATGTTGATTTTGTATCCTGCAACTTTACTGTTTTCATTTATTATTTCCAAAAGTGTTTTAGTGGATTCTTTAGGGTTTTCTGTATATAAAATCATGCCATCTGCAAATAGTGAGTTTCGCTTCTTCCTTTCCAATTTAGATTGCTTTTATTTCTTTTTCTCCCCTGATTGCTCTGGCTAGGACTTCCAATACTATGTTAAATAAGAGTGGTGACAGTGGGCATCCTTGTCTGGTTCCTGTTCTTAGCTTTCAGTTTTTCTCCATTGAGAATGATATTAGTTGTGGGTTTGTCATATATGGACTTTATTACGTTGAAGTACTTTCCTTCTATACCCATTTTATTTTGAGTTTTTATCATAAATGGATGCTGCATCTTGTCAAATGCTGTCTCTGCATGTATTGTGATGATCATGTGATTTTTATTCTTCATTTTGTTAATGTGTTGTATCATGTTGACTGATTTGTGGATGTTGAATCATCCCTGCATCCCTGGAATAGATCTCACTTGATCATGATGTGTATGATCTTTTTAATGTATTGTTGTATTCAATTTGCTAGTATTTTGTTGAGAATTTTTGCATCAATGTTCATCAGTGATATTGGCCTGTAATTTTCTTTTTATGTTGTCCTTGTCTGGTTTTGGTATCAGGGTAATGTTGGCCTCATAGATTGAGTTAGGAAGCTTCCCTTCGTCTTCAATTGTTTGGAAGAGTTTGAGAAGGATAGGTATTAAGTCTTCTTTGAATGTTTGGTAGAATTCACCAGGGAAGCCATCTGGTCCTGGACTTTTACTTTTTGGGAGGTTTTTGATTACTGTTTCGATCTCCTTACTGGTGATTGGTGTATTCAAATTCTCTATTTCTTTTTGATTCAGTTTTGGAAGGCTGTATGAATCTAAGAATTTATCCATTTCTTCTAGATTATCCAATTTGTTGACGTATAGCTTTCTGTAGTATTCTCTTATAATCTTTTGTATTTCTGAGGTGTCCATTGTAATTTCTCCTCTTTCATTTATGATTTTATTTGAGCCTTCTCTCTTTTTGGTGAGTCTAGCTAAAAGTTTGTCAGTTTTGTTTATATTTTCAAAGAACCAGCTCTTAGTTTCTTGATTTTTTTTCCCTATTGTTTCAGAAAGGAGTCTATTAAAAGGATACTGGATAGGAACCAAGAATAGGCTTGGAGCTGGCTCTATGATCAGAAATTTTTCCTCCAGTTAGGCTGCAGAACTGATCAACGACAGCAGAGTGCTGCTGACCCTCAAGCCCAATGGGTCCTGAGCCCTCCCTGGTTCTTTGGGTCACTAGCTTCCAATTCTGGGTCTAGGTCAGGTGTATTAGCAAAGCTTGACCTATTCCTGCACTATAGCTGCAAGGGAAGCCAGGAAAGTGCCTATTTCTTTCTGTGGTGGAGTATGTTCTGACTCACCAGGTGTGGAGCTCCCCAAGTGTGGTAAGAGGTTCAGATACTAGCAGCTGAAATGAATATCACATATTCACTACAGACCCTCATGGATGGGGTCTCTTAAGCTGTAATTTTTTTTTCTCCCCATATATTGTTGTATATCCTAGTTGCAAGTCCTTTTAGTTCTTCTATGTGGGATACTGCCACAGCATGGCTTGATGAGCAGTGTGTATGGCTTTACCCAGGATCCAAACCAGCGAACCCCCAGCCACCGACCTGGAGCATGTGAACTTAACCACTATGCCACCAGGCCTGCCCCAAACCTATAAATTGTATCTGATTCTCAAATGAGTCTGTCAATTTTTTAAAAGAACTACTGCTTTAAATGCTCTACAATAAACATGTATTACATTATAATAATGTGAGAAAACCATGAAAAACTTATTTTCCTAAACTATAGGTTGACTTTTTTCATATGAATATAGTTAATGCTGTCTCAATCTTTTCTTCTTTTGAATATAGTCTGAATATTGTTTTGGCTTCTCTTGTATTTGTTTCAGACTTTTGTTCAAGAAAAACTATATGATCCTTTCCTTTAAAAATTTGGTATCCTAAAATTATTTTTCCCTCTTTTTCATTTAGAAATATACTTCTGGTTAAAAATGGTGATTAAATATAAATGTTTATCTCTGTGCCCTCCTGAGAGCCCTCTGAAATGGCAGTAAGGCATAGACTCACAATAACAGAGTGGGAGTGGAGACATTAACAATATTTTGTCAATTGGAAAAGCAGGAAGGTGAGTAGATAATTGACTTAGCAGATCTGAGAACTCTGAATCCTAAGTTAGCAGTGGGGAAAACATTTATTTAACTTTCCACAAACATTTATGGAGTACCTACTATGTGCCAGCTGCTCTTTTTGGTCCTTTGGATTCATCAATGAACAAAACCAAGACCACTGTTCTTGTGGAGTAACCATTCTGGCAGGAAAAGCCAATAAATCAAATACATTTGCACCTCAAAACATCCAGTGGGCTCAGAAATTGGGGATACCAGATATCTCTGGAAGTGGCAGTGAATGTGGGGCTGAAACATGAGGATTAGTCAAAAGTCTATTTGAGAAGCATTTAGACCAGCCTTGTCCAATAGAACTTTCTGGAACTTTCTGGAATGATGAAGATATTCTGTATTTGTGCTGTTCAATACAATAGCCGCTAGCCACTTGTGGTTATTGAGCCCTTGAAATGTGGCTAGTGCAACTGAGGAACTGAATTTTAAATTTTACCTAATTTAAATTACTTTAAATTTGCATAGCTACAGTGGCTAGTGGCTACTGTATTGGACAGCACAGAGTTAAATCCTCTGTTCCCTCTGCAGCCTGGAACAGCTGGATGATTCCCCACCTTGAATGCAACAGAAAATTTTGAAGTTTATTCGTTGAACTAAGACACATAATGCATATAAGAGGGTGGAGATTCCATAATGAAAAGAGGAGGATTACCTGAGTTTGAGAACTTGGTTTCCTTCTCCCATTTGACTCCTCAAAAGCTGGCAGCCAGCCTTTATTTCCAGGCATGAGATTAGGAACTTAGTCTCTGATCAATCTGACTAGTCCAAGAGAAAATATCTAAATATGTTAACACTGGGGGCCTCTCAGTGAAACAACCCAGCCAGGTGATCCAGGGTAAGATCCAGAGTTGACAACCCAACCCGTATACTCAGAGCTTCCATCAACTTGTTAGTGCTGTAATCTTAAATATGAGCAGACAATTAAGGGTCACCAGACAACTGAGGATGGCTTCTCTCTGAAATTAAAGACACTTAAGTCAAAAAATAAATTTGAGGACATAGAGACAATTCTGAAGGTAAAGTAGTGAGAGTTTATAAACTAAGCAAACAAGAAAACTAAGCAAAACAAAAAGTCCAGATAAGTATTGACTCTAGGGAAAATAAAACGTTGTAGAAGAAAGAAAGAAATGATAATATACTTCATGACTCAGCAGTGGACTGGCATTCACGTAATCAGCATAATGTAAAATTGAATAATGATCATATCAAAATTATGATAAAAATATGTCCGGGGCATAGAGGATTGGGAAGTATGCCCATACGTGGCATGTGTTTGTGTTGGGGAGCTGGGGCAGAGAGAAAGCGAAATACCTATTTTCACTAGGGGAAGTGAATAGATAATACCTAAAATGGAAAACTCAAAAGGAAAAACATTTATGCTTCTAGTAGAGATATGGAAGTAAATACCAAAATAAATAGTAAAAGTGCGTTACTGGAGTAAAGGGGTGATGGGGGTAGAACAAATGTTTTCCATGATAAGTAGTCCTTGGAGAAGTATTTGCCTTGTTAAACTCTTTGCACATAAAATTTCAATTAAGGTAAAAAGAAAAACGATAAAAAAACATTAGAAATGAGGTGTCATTAGCTGGGATGGAAAACTTTTTTAACTCCTGAAAAGTTGTTTGGGGAAAGATTAAAAATACTTTTTGGAGTCAAATTCTTGTCTTCACTTTTCCAAGGTTGTAGAAATAAACTTGTTGCTGCAAATATCTGAAATGATAAAAAGTAATATGGCTTTGCATAACTTCTCCCCCCCACCAAAGTGGCACAGAGGATGTGTGTTTAGTTAGCCCAGACATGTTTCCTGCTTTCTCCTGGTAACAGTACTCCTTATCTTTGGGAAACAGCCTTATTTCTCCCTCCATCGGTACTGGTGGAGCCTCCTGCTTCTCTCTCCTGGGCCACAGAGATGGGCATATGACCGAGTCTGAGCCAATCATCGTTTACTCCCCTTCTGCTCACACGACAGGCCCAGGAATGGGGACGTGACTCACATTAGGCCAGTCAGGATCCTTCCCTTTTCCAACTGGAACTGATGGAGAAGAGCAGTCTTTTTCAGTCTTGTCCACGTAGCTATAGGGATAGATGCCTGGATTTGTTGTAGCTATATTTCCGATTTGTGGGGCCAATTATCCAGAGAAATCGAAGCAACTATGCAGGCAGATACAGAGATGAGAAAAACACAGAGAGAGAAAGAAAGAGAGAAATAGTGGGGGAGAGAAGTAGGAGGAGGGAGGGAAGGCCTCTGAGTCCCTGGATCCAGCTGACCGTGAGTCTAGCTGCCTTTCTGCCCTTTTCGTAGTTGGAACTCAGAAGCCAACACATCCCTCCACCCTTTTTTGATAAAACTATTTAGAATTGGGGTTTTGTCACTTGGACCAAAGGGTACAGACTACTATTAGCAGCCGGCATGTTTTATATCATTAGGCAAGAAAAAGTTTCCCATATTCAAGAAAGAGAGCATATAGACATGTCCACTACTCTATTTATTTATTTTTAACAATTAGGATTATATCAATGAAAGGAAAAGACTCTCAGATGGAATTGAAAAGGAGTTTAATGGAACTCTAGCAACAAGAATCTTCAGTTTTTGCAGTTTGTGCTGACATAAATTTGATTCAAGTCATAGTACCAAGTTATGCATTTTATAGTCAATTAAAGAGCTAACTTAAAGAGTTAAAAACCATGTTTAAGGGTTTATAATGATCTTCTGGACACTGTGTTAGGTTGGCACTTTGGGGAAATTCAGAATGAATATCAAATACGGCCCATGCTCTTATGCTGCTTAAAATCAGTTAGTGAAAGATGATGCGGACGGGTGAAGTATTTAAGTCTGACAGCGTAAGATACATATGCACTCACCCAAAGGAAAGGAGCCATTCTCTTGATGCAGTTTCTGGCCAGTTTAGTCTAGAACTTGCTTGTAAGTCTCTCCCCTAAATAGACTCATCACTTTTTTTCCTCTTTCCTTGAACCTAGGCATGGGGCAGAGGACCTTGGCTACGAAGGAGAATAGAGCAGCAAATCTGGTTTTTGGGTTAGGTTGTAAATCGACACTCAATATAAACGTGGAGGCCGAAGAACTCCAGTGCTTTGTTAGGAAGGAAGTGAAAAGCTCAGCTGTTCTGTGGGCCAGAAGTGCTGAGCCCGCAGGATCCTCAGTGGAGGGGTAGAAACTGCTTCGCAATGGCCCCACTCCTCCAGGGTTGCCCTGCTCTCGTCAGATGCTTTCCCTGTTCGTACAGGCAGGCATGGCCCAGAGGAGGAGGGGATGGCAAGGTGCCAGCTGTAAATAATGAATAGCATCCTCATTTACATTCTTTTTTAGTGGCGCCCGTTTGCACACAGCCTTGCAGGAACCTGGAGCCTGAGGAAATATGACTTGGAGCCTGCTTGGGCTCCCTCCCTCCAGTGTGCCTAGCTCAGGAAAAGGCAGAGCACTTCCCGTCAGACCATCTGGCTCTCTTGAATGTGCTTATTAGTGACAGTGGAGGTGGGTCTTTTAGCCTAGAATAGCATCTCAGAGACAGATGCTGAGTTTGTATGTAAAATATGGCTTCCAGCCAAAGCACTAATCATGATCGCCTCTGAAGTGGTTCCAATCGTCTGGATGAGGCGCTCCGGCTCTTATGTTGTTTGTACAAGCTGGTAGTTAGAGGTGTTGTGTACAAGATATTTGTAGTCATAATTTCTCCAAACAGGTTAAGGCAAACATTATGAGAATCAGCATATTAATGTGCTGTGTTTCAAATTAGAATTATAAACACACTTTCCTCATTGGAGGCCTAATCTGCTAGGAAGAAGCCAGATGTTTAATGATGAAACCATTATTTAGGAGGACCTATCAGAGGAAAACAAATTGTTGTTGTTTAAGTGGAGGGAAAAACCTGATTTATGCAAAGGAACTTGGAAAACCTGCTTTGAGAGGATTCTTGCTTGTGTTGAATTTCCACCAACCTTTTGCTGCTGTTCTAGGGCAAAGGCTGCTTCTAGAAACATCATTCAGCAAATGAGAGTTCTGCCCTTCCAGGACAAAACTTCAGGCCAAGACAGCGCCTTTCCCAGTGAAGAGGTGGGAGCTGATGTGCTGGAGTAGTAGTTTAGAAAAAATCTGGTCTCAGAGGCTTTTTTTTGAGGAAGATTAGCCCTGATCTAACATCCGCCGCCAATCCTCCTCTTTTTGTTGAGGAAGATTGGCCCTGAGCTAACATCCGTGCCCATCTTCCTCTATTTCATATGTAGGACGCCTACCACAGCATGGTGCTGGGTCCATGCCTGGGATCCAAACTGGTGAGCCCCAGGCAGCTGAAGCAGAGCATGCAAACTTAACCATTACATCACTGGGCAGGCCCCAGTCTCAGAGGCTTTTTGATGCTAACTTTTGATAGTAACTGCCCTTCCTCTTTCTGCTGTCTCTGAGGTAAGAGGAAGCAATGCTTGGTGACAGCTGACATTTGTGTTCTCCACTTGTCTTCTGAGCTTCTTCATGTAGAACTGACACCCACACTCCTGTTGCTCAGGTATCATCAGTCCATTAGCCCCTTATCATCTTTATGGGGGCACAACCCCACCCCCTTTGCCTCTATCTGTGGATATATCTTTCTTTCCTCTCCCCTTCCTCCTTCCCCTCCATATTCCACTCCACTCTCTCATAGTCCCGTCTTTCCTCCTTTCTTGTAGAAAACACGTCTTAGAGAATATATCCGATTGCTCCTTTAGGTGAAAGTGTGCACAGAGAGCAGGAAGAAGCATAAAGATGGGCACTGGAGATGATTCTCTAAAATTTAACATCATCACACATCTTGTCCTAAATATCCAAAATACTTCCACTACTATTTTTTTTTTTGGTGAGGAAGATTGTCCCTGAGCTAACGTCTGTGCCAGCCTTCCTCTATTTTGTATGTGGGAAGCTGCTGTGGCACAGCTTGATGAGCAGTGTGTAAGTCCACACCTGGGATCTGAACCCACAAACCCCCTGGGCTGCTGAAGCGGAGCTGATGAACTTCACCACTACGCCACTGGGCTGGCCCCTCCATTAATATTTTTAAGAGTTCCAATTTATTCATTTTCCCAAAGTTTTCTTTGTGGCTGGTTGGTTTTAGGACTGTCCAAGTCCTTTCAAGGTACACGAGGCTGTATCCTAGCAAATTAACTGAGACCATTTTGACATACATGTATTTTTAGTCTCTGCAGCAGTGAGAGGATGAGCAGGTTGAGTGGTTAGAAACTGTGGGAGTTTGGAGTCTTCCCTTCTGGGTTCTAGAATCTGAGAGCTGTCAGGTCCTGAAAGGGTCTTGAGAAGCCAGCACCTCACCTGAAGCTTTTCCACAAAACCAGGAGGGTGCACGTGGCCCCAGGGCTCGTTTGCTCATCACCTTTGCCATTATAAGGGGCCAGAAAGAAAGCATCCCCTAGGGATGAGAAGTTGTTCAGTTGCTGAAGATGTCTTGATTTCTAATACTGCCATCTCATTTTCCTTCAAATAAGTTTTGATTCCTCCTTCTAGTCTGTTTCATGTTCCTCTGTGTCATTCATTCAAAAGCATCTGTTAGCCTTTCCTTGATTACATCTTCTTTTTTATTCTGACAAGTCCCAGAAGGGACTTGAAGTGGAATCTAACTCAACCACGCATCTGATACTTGGATTCTCTCAACAATGTCCTCTCGCCTAGGGTTTTCTACCACACAACTGGTCATATCCAGTCACAGGACACTCGACATCTTCCAATGTGACCTATTTTGCCTCTGTGTGACTCTAATTATTAGAATATTCTTCTGTGTGTTGATTTTAAATCTGTGTCTTGCTTACTCCCACTCGTTAATATTGGGATTGTTGTGACAATCAAATGGAGTAATCAATATGATGTATTTAGCATACTGTCTGGCACAGAGAAAGAAGACAATAAAAGGTAACTGCTTTCATTATTGTTATTGTTGGTTCTTGTTTTGCTCCTTGGAATTGTATAACACAAACCAATTCTTCCACATGGAAGCCCCTTGCATAATCGAAAGCAACTGTTGTCTCTCCTTCACCCCTATTCCCCCTGCCAATCTTTTAAGCTAAATATTCCCATTAGCTTGAATCATTCCTCACATGACAGGGCTTGAGTTTCTTTACTATTGCGGTGACTTGCCTTGAACAAGTTATATGGCTTGTTCTTCTAGGCGTAGCTTCTAGAAGTGAAAGCAATATTCACGTAGGGGTTGGGGGTGGGGTGGGTTCTGATTCATCCAGAGTATACTAGCTGTTAATGAGGACTAAATCACTTTATCTTTTTTGGCTGTTACATTAAATTGGAGATTCCTATTGCATTTATTGCTGACCAAGTTTCTCTCTAAGTTTTTCTTTTTTAACAGGAAAAACCTATTCATCTACAATTTTTTTCCAACCAAAGTAAAGACACTTATGTTTATCATAGCTGAATGCCTGCAGCTTATTATTTTAGCTCTCAAAACTTCTTTTGCCTCCATCCACATTGCACTTTGCTATTGGACCCACAGAAATAGCTTTTTTTGCTTTATGGCTTGAGGTTTTCTTGGGGGGAAACCCTGGATTACATAGCCCAGGCTGATGTAACAAAAATACTGTAGACTAGGTGGCTCATAGACAAAGTAATTTATTTCTCACAGTTCTGGAGGCTGGAGGTCCAAGATCAAGGTGCCAGTGTGGTTGGGTTCTGGTGAAGCCCTCTTCTGGGTTGCAGACTACGGACTTGTCATTGTATCCTCACATGGCAGTGGGTGGAGAGGGGAAGCAAGCTTCTCATGACTTTTATAAGGGCACTAATCCCATTAATGAGGGCTTCACCCTCATGACGTCCTCTGATCCTAATTACCTCCCAAGGGCCCTACCTCCTAATACCATCACATGAGAGGGTAAGGTTTCAACACGTGAATTTTGGGAAATACAAACCTTCAGTCTATAACAGATAAGGAGACTGATGGAGGCTTCACTAGAAAGGAGAAGAAAGAGTCTGGGTGAACACAGTTGTTCAAAGTGGCAGAGTTACTGCAAATTCAATTAGAGTGAGAGGGGACCAGAGAAATAGGTAAACACAACAGACTGAGTGACTGTAAGCATGAATTTGGAAGCATCGTGAAAAGTTGAAAATAGCTGGGATTGTGGAATGCAGTCACGAACACTGAATTTAAATCCCCAATTATTAGAGCAGTTATGAAAAAACTCGACATTCTCCCTGGAGGGGCTGTTAGTAGGATCAAATGAGATCATATGGGAAAGAGCTTAGCACAAATCTAGAAACCTAGCAGGGATTAATAGAAATGTGTCTACCAGACGTGTGTCCTCCTTGGGTACTTCTAAATCTTGACTTTGGCCGCCGCCTTTTTCTCTGGTGATTTTCTCTTAGGCAGTTGCATCCAACCCATTAGCCCTTTTCATTTCTCCTCACATTTCCCATCTCTAGTCTGTTGTTGTGTGAACAAGCCCATGTTTCTGTTCTCCTTAGTCTTCATGATTTTATAGCCTTTGATGACTCCCCCTTTCACTCTCCACATTTCCAGGCTAAGGAGCCGTAAGATTTTCAGTCCATCAAACTCCCCATCATCTCCCTCACTCCCATTGCCCCCTCAGGACTTTCCCTCGCTCTCTGCCTTACTGGAAGAAGGACTTCTTGTTGGGCTTGGCAGATGTCCCTGTAGTCCCCTTCTTGCCTTCCTTGGCCTCCTGTCAGTTTGCAACCTAGTTTCTTATCTGTAAAGTGGGACATGAAGCCACTAACACCACACAAGGAGGTGATGAGATTTAAGTGAGTTGCTGGGTATAAATTGCCTAAAGGAGAGTGTGGCCTGGAGGAGTCACTCTGATGTCCTGGTTAAAACTGTCCTGTTCTTAATTAAATCTCATTTTCTAGTTTGACTTGGAAGCCACTAGTGTGAAATATGCAGGCCTCCCTTGAAAACTCACACTGTAGATTTCCAATGAGGAATGTAAGAATAATTTTTCTAACTCATTTTAGCCTCATGGTAACGTGCTTTTGTCACTTGTGTGGAGAATTGTGAGAGAGAAAGCCCTGATGGAGTCATTTGCTCTGTCCTACTCCCCTCTAAACATCACTTTGTCAGTCCACGGCTGATAGGAGCAGGACTGAGGGATTCCATGAGCCTTGCAGGAGCACACCTCTGAGACACGTTCACCCCTGCGTCACCTGTGAACCTCTCTACCATCAACAAGAGCGACGATGACGATGATGATAATTTCCATTTTTGAGCTCCCTCCTACGTGCCAAGTGCAGTACTAGGACCTGGGGGCAAGAGGATGAGCAAGATATTCATAGATTAGAGAGCGTCTACATAAGTGATGTTCGCAGAGGTTAAGTGACCTCCAAGGAGGTCTTTTGGATTCTTGAAAAAAATAACACCTTTTCATGAAGCTCAAAATACACCCACTCCGTACCAAATTCAGCTTCTTGGCAAGTGACGTGACTCTGAGATTCTGTTGCATTTGAGGCCTATTCAGTTCACACAAGCTACTTGAACCTGACTTTGGGTTCCTTCCTCATTAGTCCCTTCAGACTTCTCCTTGGTGCCCCACACTGTTCCAGGGAGCATGTCACTAGACAAAAGCTGGCAAAGTAAGTTACGGAAAAGAGCTAAGGCAGTGGGACTCTCAGTTCATCTGGATAACTTTTCTGGCTCTAAGTGGCAGCCGGAACTTAGGAAGACAATGCTTTTCTCCCTCAGTTTCTTTTTTTCCCAATTACTGACTTTTAACAAATGGATCTTATTGTTAAACAAATAAGCTGTTTTTAAATTGCTTTGAAAATAGAGATATCGTTGACAAACGAGTCTTGAGCTCTCTTCTTTGTTGGAATAGAGTAGTACTAACGCTGTAGCCATGCTCTGCTCATGTGCCTGCGTGTGTGTATGTTGTATGTGAAGTACAGTGTGTTTTGTAAGTACTCTTGCTTAGCTTACTTCGCGCTTGCACAGTTCTTTGTGTCTTTAAACTAAGTTTTAAATGACGTTTGGTGGTGAATACGTTAGCTACATTAACTCTTTCTGTCTCTTAGGATCCATTTTTTATGTTGTCTATTTCATCACACCTGATCGCCTCTAGGTCCTAAGGAAATTAATGCCCCCATTGAAAGTGAGCAACTTTGTTCCTGAGCCTTCCACATTAGAAGGATCATCCCCAATGTTTCTGAATTACTTAAGGATGTGAAAAATATCTTTATTTTCTATTTGATGGCACTTGTGGGTAATGTGAGGAATTATAGAATAATACCTTAGCTTGGAAAGGATTTTACTCCTAAATAAAAATCAAGTCAGATTCTCAGCTGTTGCTTGTTAAGTGCCAGTTTGACATTCGAAAGGATCTGAACTTAGTGATTTGGAGAACCCCACAACCTGCAGCTATGACTTTCATCCACTCAAAACCCATTTGGCCATGACTGATGAAGGAGCTCATTTTGTTTGGGAGGATTGAACTGGAGCCATTGGGGATGAAAACATAAGACCTAATGATGGAGTAGCTGCCGTGCAACTTCAAGGTCCAAATTTGTGTTCACTTTAAAATAAACACTTTTATGCCTCTTTTTCTCAGGAAATTTAGGGTGGAATAAAAATGAACTAATGTTGAGAAATGGTAGAAGTAAGTCATGAATAATCTTTTAGTCTTAGGAGGCCACATTGTGTATTGGCCAACCACAGGGTACTGGAGTTGGGTCCTGGTTTGTCCTTTGTGGCAGTGTGACCTTGGGCCAGTTGATCAGCCTTTCTTGGCCTTGGTCTCCTCATTTATACAATGAAGCTGGAAACAGTGCCTTTCTCAGAAGGGTGGTGTGGTGATTAAGTGAGCTTCTCTGTGTAATGGGTTTAACCTGTAGGAAGCACAGGTAGGGGCTCGCTCTTAGGAGAACGCAGGTGAGAGGTGGAATGCTGTGAAGCTTATGAAACTTAAGTTTCAGGACTCCTCACTTGCACATACACTTTTAAAATATGTATTTTCTTTTGTACCTAGTTTTTTATGCGTTATTGTTGTGTTTCCTTAAACAGGGCCTCCCAAGCCTCATGATTCCATAAGGCCTGGATTCTCCCTTGTCAAGCCCTCTTCATAAGTTGGTCCCATTATTCCTCCTACTTGGGTGCAGACTCCAGAATTCATCAATTTAAAAATGGTTTTAATGACTGCTAAAAATAAGACACTATTCTTAAAGCATCTGCATGATATATGTTACGCTAGAGCTCTCTCAGGCAGGAATTATCTGGAGGGAGAGGAATTAATTTGTCTCCACACATATATTAAACAATGGATTTATTTCTGCCAAGGAAAGCAAGAGTGTAGAAGCTTCCTTGATGAGATTTAATAATTTGTAGACTGATCCACTGATGAATGTCACCTGGTGTTAGAACAATAAGCCCACCCAAACAAGATATATAGTCCTTTTTGAATGCCTCTGATCTGAGCCCCAGTTACACGAACATTTTATTGTATTTGGTTAAGTTGGTGAGTTTGTATTTTGCAGTCTTGGTTGTTTGTTTATTGGACCTAGGAAAGCTATGTGTCTTTAAGCGAAAGGGAGGTACGGGCCATTTTAAATGGGCCCGAGAGGGCGAGATGTTCTTACAGAGGTGTCCAGAGGCCGTGGGTAGAACTGTGAGAGATGTATGGCATTTGGGCAGAGCAGGGCTGTTCCTTCCAAAGTATGCAGATTTTTTCTTAGAGGAAGGAAAGAGTTCAGTTAATGAGTCATTAACTGAGAGAAGCTTTTTATTGTAAGTACAGCTCATGCCAAAAAAGGCCGTCTGATTAAGGAGACATGCACACATGCGTACACACACACACACACACACCCCCACACCCCCACACACGGATTAGGAGAGGTTGAGTGAGTGGAAGCTGAGAGAGAGACCCTGAAAGACTGAGCAATTGGAAATGGAGATGAGAAAACAATATAGTGCTTCCTCTCAGGTGAACGCAACCAAAGCCGAGGCTGATTTGGAAAGAAAATGAAAATAAAACAAAGATTTCCATTGGTTCAGAGACTAATTTGACTAAGCAGAAAAGCAGTTAGAGGTGGGGTTCTGCTTCTGAATGCCATCAGAAAGGTATAGGAAGAGCTCCGTGAGAGAGAGGCAGGGGGACAGGACCACCAGGGTGACCTGAGAGCAGGGGTAGCCCAGTGGCTCAGGCAGCTTGCCTTGGGATGGGCCTAAAGCAGGACTTGACTAGGATTAAGGAGTTGATGCTGGACCCATGGAAGCTAACAAGGCCGTGAGCCTATATAAGAGGAAGGCATCGCCAAGATAACTGATTACATTAATTGAGAATTCCATAAGTGTTCTAATGCTTTGTGGTTTCTTCTCTTGAGTGATTCATGTTCATTTCATTTATTAGTTACTTAGTATTATTGGTTTATTAACCCACAGTATGTTTTATTGGTAACAATAAATACCGTCACTCATTTTTTTATTGGTGCACACAGTTCACGTGTTATCTTGTAGTGACAAGGTTATCTGCTAAAGCTACACTTTTCTTTGGTAATAGTGAAATCTGAGAGGTGATGAGGTGAAATTCTTGGTTGGGAGAAAAACCTGATTATTTTACTGATAGCACAGGTGATGGTGAATGGATGCCATGTAGTAGCACACACCTGGCTCTTTGCTGGCCATGGTGTAAAATCACTTAAGGTTTGGCCCCATTTTCAATTCCATTGTTATCAATTCCATTATTATATACTGAGTGCATCCAGTGATGGGCTGGAGCAGCTTTCAGAGCCCCAAGAACTGATTATGTGCATCTCTTCCCAACACTGCCTTCTCTGACATCATCTTGGTTGCTTGAAATTCGTCATCATGGGAGTATTTACACCACAGAAACTGGCAATCACTACAAATCAGTTTTCCCCACCCCTGGAGGGCTGGTTGTCAAATATTTGCCAGCATGCAAACGTCCCCTGTGCAGGGCACTGTGCTAGGCACTATAGGGGAATTAAAATGTGAGTGAGATACATCCCCGTCCTTAAAGATCTTATAATTGGTAGAAGGAATTGATGACAATAATAATAAGTACTTGTGTATATATAGATATATAGTATGTATATATGTACATATACAGTGTGTACATATGTATATATAGTGTGTATATACGTATTATA